>NC_072401.2:162886742-163189772 GCF_028858775.2 Pan troglodytes | reverse complement strand
AACCCATGTTCATGAATTGAAAGACTCAATATTGTTAAGATGTCAGTAGTACTCAAAGCAATCTAGAGATTCAGTGAAATTCTCATCAAAATCCCTAAGACTTTTTTTTTGCAGAAATAGAGAAGCTCATCTTAAAATTCATATGGAATCTTAAGGGACCCTAAATAGCAAATATATTCTTGCAAAAGAAGAACAAAGCTGGAGTACTCTCATTTTCTTGTGTCAAAACTTACTGCAAAGGCTACAATAATCAAAACTGTGTAGTACTAGCATAAAGACAGGTATACAGAATAATAGAATGGAATAGAAAGTTCATAAATAAACATATATAGTCAATTTTTTTTATAAGGGTGCCAAGACCATTCAGTGGGGCAATGGCAGTCTTTCTACAAGTGATGCTGGGAAAACTGGATGTCCACATGCAAAAGAATGAAGTTGGAACCTTACATAACACCATAAATAAAAACGAACACAAAATTAATAAAAGACCTAAATTTCAGGTGCAAAATTTAAACTGTTAGACGAAAGAGCAAAAACTTTATGCTATTGGATTTGGCAAGGATATCTAAGATGTGACAACAAAGGCACAAGCAACCAAAGAAAAATTACATAAATTGGACTTAATAATTTTTTTAAAAAATTATTCATTCAAAGATAATATTAACAGAGTGAAAAGTAAAAGGACAACCCACATAATAGAAGAAGATATATGCAAATCATATATCTGTTAAGGGATTACTATCCAATGTATATAGAGAACTCCTAAAACTCAACCACAAAAATCACCAAAACTGGATTCAAAAGTGGGCAAATGTAATCCCAGCACTTTGGGAGGCTGAGGCGGGTGGATCACAAAGTCAGGAGATTGAGACCATCCTGGCTAACACAGTGAAACTCCGTCTCTACTAAAATCAAACAAACAAAAAGTAGCCGGGCGTGGTAGTGGGCGCCTGTAGTCCCAGCCACTCAGGAGGCTGAGGCAGGAGAATGGCGTGAACCCGGGAGGCGGAGCTTCCAGTGAGCCGAGATGGCACCACTGCACTCCAGCCTGGGCAACAGAGGGAGACTCCACTTCAAAAAAATAAATAAATAAATAAAGTGGGCAAAGAACTTCAATAGACATTTTTCAAAGACGTTATACATATAGCCAATATGCATATAAAAAGATGACCAATATAAGTAATCATTAGGGAAATGTAAGTCAAAACTCAATGAGATGTCACCTCATACCCATTAGGATGGCTACTATCAAACAAAAAATAAGTTTTGGCAAGGGGTTGACGAGATTGAAACCCTTGTGCATTATTGTTGGGAATATAAAATGGTGGAGCTGCTTTGAGAGACTGGTGGTTATTTAAAAAATTAAAAATAGAATTATCATGTGGAAGTAACTCAAGTGTCTGTTGACAGATGAATAGATAAAATATGCTTTATAAATGCAATGGAATATTATACAGCCTTACAAGGGAAAGAAATTCTGAAATATGCTACAACATGGGTGTAATCTGAGGACATTATGCCAAGTGAAATAAGCCAGTCATAATAAGACAAAAACTGTGTGATTCCATTTATATGAGGTAATTAGAGTAGTGAAAATAATAGGGACTGAAAGTAGAATAGTAGTTTCCAGGGCTCGGAAGAGGCAGAATTGAGGAATTGTTGTTTAATGACTATAATGTTTCCATTTTACAAGGTAAAAAGAATTATGGAGATTCATAGGGATGATGATTACACAGAATTATGAACATATTTCAGTACACTTAAAAATGGTTAAGATGGTAAATTTCATGTTAAATTTATCTACCAAAGTTTTAAAAAATGAAAAAAATACTAATGAAATAGATAAATCTGGAAATTTTGGCAAAGGACAAGAACAAAAGTCACAATTAATACTATCAGAATTGAATGAAAGAAAAGGTATACACACAGTCTTACAGATAATAAAAGCAACTAAGAAAATATTAAGTTAAAATCATGCTAGTAAAATTTAAGAAGAATATGAGGGGCCAAATTAAAGAGAAAATATAAGTTAATGACATGAAACACAAGAAGAAATCAAGAAAAAATGATTTTATGACTGACCAAATGAACTGACTTAGAAATACTAAACAAAAAACGATTATCTTGTTAATCTAAAAACATGTATCTTCATTAACTAAGCAGTTGATTTCCCATTTTTTTCTTTCCGCATGCTCTGGGTAACAGTACATTCTCAACTATCCTGAGGAATATGCTTGCTGACAGCAATCTAAAAAGCCAGTGTAGACCTGCTGCTATAATTCAGGTTTTTCTAATAGTCACTGTGTGTTCTCAGATACCCTACTATCAAAGACAAATCCTAACCTTCTCTTGATACATTCTGTCCCATGCCACCCTTTATCAGCCTTATTGCCTCACTTTCTATAGCTGCCCTCCATTAGGAAAACAGAACCAAAAGCAACATATCAAATATGTTCCTATTGTAAAAAAAAAAAAATTTAGGCACTTAATCCTTGAAGCAAAACACAGAGGCAGTAGTATGTAGTGGGGGTCGCTCACTCAGCTCTGGAGAAGTGTATGATGGGGTTGATTAGTACCTGTCAATTGTAAAAAAAGGGCTTTCAATTATGAGAGCTATTAAATACCTTGCTAGAAAGAAGCAGAGTGAAATAAAAACTGAATTATGTGGGCCATTCTGGACAAACTATTGTATAGAAATTTAGTGATCTCCCGAGTATGTGGAATGAAAATTTCCATACTGGTACATCTGTGTAGTATTCTTTCTGAGAGATAAACTACTTTTGAGGCATGTTGTTGACTGTAGATAACTACCTCAAGTTTTATATATATGCTACCAAAATATATACATTTATCTTTTAAAAAATGTAAGTTTTGCTATTTTTGAATTTACCTAAGCTCTCTTTTTTGCAGCCACGTATAATTTCAGCCTGTGCGCCTCTTTAGATAATGAGTTCCATAACTCTCTTACCTGCTGGGTGAAATAACACATCCTTATATTTGTCTTAACGTTACCTTAGGAGTATGTGAATTTTAGTCCTCAGAGTACATGCTTAAAGTTGAATTATGAATATGCTAATGACTCCATTTTTATACTTGAAAATAATTCATCTTTTAGAATTTTAAATCCTCTTGAGGTTTTTCCCGAATTTAAAACAACATGTAAAATGGTCAGTTTTGCAGACAAAGATATTGACTTCTGTTTTATAAATTAATCATCCTAGTAACCTAAGTGTATAAAGACATCACACATTTACATTTATAGTGAACTGCAAAGTACAAAGTTAATTTTGTAAAAAGTAAAGCATCAATTCTCAATTTGACCACTTTTGTCAACTGAGCCTAGATTCAAAGTTAGACTTTTTTGTATCCAAATGATGTTTTACTTCCTTACTGTATGATGTGCTTTTATTTACCTATTTTTTCTAATCTGAGTATATTATACAGAGGCAACTAAGAATACTAATTGTAATCAAAATTTAGTTAATTATTTCCCAAACATTATAAAAAGTGGTATACATTATACATAGTATGGACATAGAAATGAGGCAGTGAAGTCCAAAAATCAAAATGCCTTCTTGAAAAAAATAACAATAAAGAAAATAATGTTACAGTTATTGAAATTTAAACTTTGAAGTTTTCTTTTTCAGTCCAGTCCAACTGATCCCCTAGTATTTCATGCTATCCTCATCCATGAAATGATATTCTGATTTTTGCATGTATTTGACTGTGTGGACTGGTATTAAATGTGTATTTTGGAACTAAACATTCTTTAAAATTTAAACTGAATTTTACATATTATTATTAAAATGAGAAATATTTTATGACAACATAATATTTTAAAAACTATAATAAATTATTAGCATTAGGAGATCATTGGTGTATTTGTTTTCAGCAAATACATCAGTATCATTTTTATCTGCAGCTAAAAAGTAAAGGTCACATTTTTTTAATGGAATCTATAAACTTGGTGTTGCTTTAAATGTCAAATTGTTTCAATTATTGCTTTTCTCACCATCAAAGTTTTTGTAAGAATGTCATAGAGGTGATGTTGTGTAGTATAAAAGATTAGCTGGTAAACAACTGACCTCATTTTATGGTCTATGGAGTACGATCAAGTTCTGCTTGGATGCAGAAGGGGCTTATTGTAACACCCCGGGAGTACTCTTAAGTATCATCAGCAGTCTCCTCCAGCCATTAGCGTATTATCTTGAGAACTGCATCATTATTTTAAATTAGGTTCACTTAATTAGCCAGCTGGTACTTTCCTTGTCAGACTGATAAACAAGCTGTGCTTCACTGGTCCTTCATGTCAAGACCAAACCGCAAGTTCTGTGTATCTTTGCTGCTATTATCAGTATTTCATATTTAGAAGTTGATACAACTTGTCCATGACTAGGGTATCATGTGTTTTAACTTTGTTGTATATGCACCCCCTCAAGAAATATTGATGAATTTTTAATACTGTGTATGTTGGGATTGTGAGGGAGTTTAGATAGCAACAAAAGAAATAAAAAATCTCATAATGTAAATAAATTGAGTATCCTTCAACAATGTTTTAAAATGTTAAAGAAAAATTGCTTTTATCAATATGTGTATAAAGCTACAACAAATCACTTTTTTATTATTTCACTATATATTTTATGTTAACATACAAAGCAATAGGGTAAAAAGTTCATTCATCATGACAATATAACACTGAAAACAGTGCTTGTCTGAGAAACTAAGAAATGTAGATTCTAGAACTTCAATGTATAAATCACTACTATTAATTGAGTACAATTTTAAAAATTATTATTCGAAACTTTTTTGAAAGTGTTTAATAATTCAATAAAACTGCAGAAGAGGGATTGTAAATTAATAATCTCAATATCACCAGGCTAAGCAAAGGCTACAGTGTGAACAACATTTCTTTTAATGATCATTATGTAGGAGAGAAATTTCCAATATATAATTGGAAGCTATCACTTAAATAAAATCTTACAGAATAATTCAATAGATGCAAACTGATCCCCTTTGTTCTATTATGATGGAGGTTCAAATTGCCAGCTACAAGTAAGTCTCATTTCCATAGGCTTCTCAAGACAGTTTGAAAACAACTTTTCTAGCAAAATAAATTTGGGTAGTCAAGTGTAAATTATACTGCCGGTTGTGGTGGCACTTGTCTGTAGCTGCTTGGGAAACTGAGGTGGGAGGATTGCTTGTGACCAGAGTTGGAGGCCAGCCTGGGCAACTAGGAAGATCCCATCTTTATCTTTTTAATGTAAATTACAGTAAGCAATAAATGAGCATTATATAGGTTAATTTTGAAATAAAATATGAGCACATAACTAATGCTTTTTTGTAATTATATATTCCTGAATAATGCATTTACTTCATGTCATTTTTCCTAAATTAAATGGTGACTGCATAAACAAAAAATGTGCACACCAATGGTCTCCAAAGTGGAGCACGTGAAACCCAAAGAACTTACAGGTGACTAGTTATGGGAAGAGAATCCTATGACATTTGTTCACAATTTTTTAATCTTAAAAAAATCTTATTTTATTTAATAAAAAGCTACTATAAGGACCAATATTGAAGGCCTGAATTTATCTGTATGTTGGATGGTCAGGTAACATATAGTGAACTCTAGTGTCTTGAGAAGAAAGTGGGAATTTTACAATATGAAGGCATCAACAATAGTACTCTTAGTCTTCTGTTTACTTTTATCCCTATAAAAGGGATGACAATAGTGCATACTTCAACAAAAAGATTGTTATGAAAATTAAATTTTTGAAATTTGTGTCTCGTACAAATAAGGTATCTGTAAAATACCTCATTAAAAGAGCCAGGTTGTATAAGTCTGGTGCAGGAGTACAATTATTTTTGTTAAATAAAATAATAATCTCAATTTCAACATCAGAGGAGAAATTTTTTAAGAAAATAAATAATAACAATAATGATCATGATCTTAATAATAATAATTAGTTGCCATGCTACAAAATTTTGCAACTTACGTTTTACAATTAAGTAGACTAAGAAGTTTATTAATTATAAATTGAGAATACTATTTCACTAAGTATTATTCTAAGTGCATGGTTTATATCATTGACCTAAACAAACACAAAAAGCTTAACTTCTGGGAGCATAGAATCTATTAGATGAGGCAGACAATAAGAAATAAATATACTAAAATACAAACTATGCCATATGTAAGGAGGTAAGTGCTTTTGGAAAATGTAAAACTGTGGAGCAAGGACAGGAGGGCTTGGGAAAGCTGAGGAGAAGAGGTATGCACACAGGGAAGGAGGGTTTGATTATTAAATAGGGTGATCAAGCTGGCTGTGCTGAGAAAGTCAATTATGAGCAAAGATGAGGAAGCAGGCATTGGGATTCTATGGAAGAACTTTTCAAGGAAAGACCCTCCAAAAGGCAGAAGCATGGCTGACATATTGGATGAACAGCAAAGGAGGCCAGGAGATTCTGTATCAGAGACATCAAGGAAAGTGTAGTCGGCGACAAGGCTAGAGAAGACTGGGGAGGTGTCAGTTCAGGTAAGGCTGGGTGGTCATTATAATGACTTTTGGCTTTCACTCTAAAAGAAATTAGAAGAGGCTGTAAATTTCAAGAGTATCCTAGCCGGTATTTTGTAAAACCCAACACACAATTTGTCTATTCCAAAAACTGACAGTTTGGAGCTGATTACTGTCATGACTTGCCTGATGCTTAAAGAATGAAAAAAAAAATCACTCAGACAAATTTATGAGAAAGACTGATGAGTATAAGTTAAGAAGTTAGACACCATGTGATAATGATAATGGTGACTGTGTTCATGGGGATAGTAGAGATATTGCAAAGGGATCATCATTTAGAAGGTAGATTCAATTGCATTTCCTGAGGATGTGAAGTATGGGAGGAAGACGGCAGTCAAGAATGACAGAATCTTTGTAATCCTTTGCATAACATGTGGAGAACCCTTTCAACACTTGTGACAAAGAAGTTCAGAAGTTGTCTGTGGCAAAAACAAAATTTTGTAAGTGTCAAAAATATTGCCCTTCTGTTCTATAAAAACCAATTGTTCTAAATTTACTGATTCTTTAAAGTCAGTTTCAAGAGCATACGAGCAGGTATTTTGTAAAATCCAGTGCATTATTTATTCCCTTGCCAAAGTTGATGGTATTAATAGTAACATACCGGCTTTTCTGACTGAAAATTGGGTCATGGAAGTATTATCCTGAAGATAGTCATTTGGAAATATTTTTATCATTAATATATGATTCTGTTGATGAAAATCATATAAATGTTTCCTGTATAAAATGTGTTATTTTATACACGAAAACTTATAAATAAATTTTCTTGAAAATTACAATTGTTCCAAATAAAGTATGTTATATTACTTTTTTTATTTTGATCTGCATATCTTTTTCAGTTCTGGTGAACTTTTATAACCAGACAGCAAAATAACTGAATTTAATGCAAAGCTTTTGAAATGCTGAAACAAAATGTTCAAAACTTTTGGAAATCGTTGAGCAGACATTTTTCAAAGTCAGAAATTATTTTGAAAATTGGCTGATATTTTTTTCCTCCAAATAGGTATCTCCTAATTTATTTGAAGGCAGTTCATCATGAACTGCTTTCTGACACTTCCTGTAAAATATTTTCATAAGTTAACTTTTAAAAATATTCTCTTTCCATTCATAAAAATATTCGTTCTTTAAGGCTCAATGAAAGCCTTACCTCTTTTCCTTATATTTTATCCTGCATTGTACTTCTTCCTCTGAGCTTTTGTAGTGCGTGGTCCTTATTTTTTTATTTTTTTTGTGACACACATCAAGTTATTTTAAGTGCTCTTTTCACCCTCTAGTCTGTAAATTCTTCAAGGACAGAAACAGGTTTATTTTCTCTTCTAGGTCTCAGTTCTTTCACTTACTAAAGATACTGCACATCTAACCTTGAAACATTATGATGCTAACAGTCACTAAAACATCTAGCTCAATTACTGTTTCTAATGGTAGTAGTAGTAGTAGTATGAGTGGTATTTCCATGGTACTTAATATTCACCAGGCACACGCTGAGTACTTTACTATCTCACCTAATACTCACAATAACCCTTTGACGCAGGTATTATTACAGTCTCCATTTTATTGTAGAAAAAAACTGAGCCACAGAAAAATTTAGTAACTTCCCAAGGTACTATTATTATTGTTGTTGTCATCATTATTATTTTAATGTAAGTGAAAGAGTTAAAGTTTGAAATTGGCTTCAGAATAAATGCTCATAAACATGATCTATACTGACTTTCAGTGATTCTCCATTAGGATTTTATTGCTTGCAGGGATGACGGCATGTATTTGAGCCCGTTGGTTTTCTTGTTAACCTCCAATAGAGGAAAAAGACCCAAAGCAATGTTTTTTATACATGAGGCATAAATAAGAGAGCAACATATCCACACATTCCCAGGAATAAACAATCAACTAAGAGGGAGTGTCTTTCATATGCAGAGAGGTTCCCACATTGGAAAGGAACACAGACTATCAGATCCCAGCTGTCCTTGTTATTGGCTGGAGGACCCCCAACAAGACTGATTCTCAGTTTCCTTATCCCATTAAATGTAGGTGTTAGCCTAACCTATGGTTTGTAGTATGTCTCTATAAGATAATACTTATGAAAGGCCTGGTGAAAAGAAAAGCAATTTGTGAGAGCTGGCAAACTGGAAATTTTCATTCAAATTGTTCCCAGATCCTTACCGTTACTTACAGACCTTTGATATAGTCTTACAATTAAATAACAATGAGATTTTTTTTTTTACTGTTGCTTTTGTCATTTGTGTTGAGCTATCTTATCTTTAACATTTTAAAGATCTAAAGATTATTCCATTTAAAGCTGCATGCAAAATAGGCTATTACATTCACACATAGATTAAGTTTAACATAGAAAGGGAAATATGAAAAATCAAAGGAATCTTATGGCTTTGTCATCAGTGTATTGATTAATGATGACTTTTTAGGGCTATATATGCACTGAAATTATTGATTAGTACATGAAAAAATTTAAATGAAACATCTGGCATTCTAACACAATTAACAGAATCCAGATTAACTATTCCTTAAGCAATAAAGCTATTTAATTACCTAAATAACATCAAGTCTGGGAATAGCTGTTCTACGTTTGTGTAGCAACTCAAGGTTATAAAGAATTGTTTCCTTTTATTTTTCTCCTCTGCACCCTCAAAGTATTGGGTTTTCCTCTTTTTTTTTTTTTTTTTTTTTTTTTTTGAGACAGAGTCTCTCTCTGTCGCCCAGGCTGGAGTGCAATGGCGTGATCTTGGCTCACTGCAAGACCGCCTCCCAGGTTCATGCCATTCTCCTGCCTCAGCCTCCCGAGCAGCTGGGACTACAGGTGCCCACCACAGCTCCCGGCTGATTTTTTTTTTTTTTTTTTGTATTTTTAGTAGAGACGGGGTTTCACCGTGGTCTCGATCTCCTGACCTCCTGATCCGCCTGCCTCAGCCTCCTGAAGTGCTGGGACTATAGGCGTGAGCCACCGCGCCCGGCCTTTTCCTCTTAACCTAATAGCTTCATGGCCTCAAAATGACTTTGGAAACTAGAGGCTTAATATCCTCATAGGACAGCACTGGAAGCGGGAAATAAGAGAACATGTGGTGGAAGGAAGCCTTCTGTTATCTCTGTTGATGGAATGTTATCTCAGAAATCATGCATCATATTAATCTTTACAATACAGAAACTACAATACATACAGAGTATGCAATACTCTGTATTGTATGCAGAGTATGCAATACATACAGAGTATGCAATGTGACCACTCTTAGCCTCTGAAGAGGCTGGGAAACTCAGTATCAGTCAAAAGGAAATAGAATCAGTCATTTCCTTGGATCTGTGGTGCTTGCCAAGTGAGCTACCTTCCCTGAGGATATTGCTGCCCATCTGATCCCAAAACAGTATAGTGACTCTCTTAGCCAGGAAAAAAGGGGTAAAGACACTAATATAAAAAATGGTTAAGTGAGTTTCCTCCGAAATCCAATAATTATTCCAGTAATCCAAGAATACTGAGAATGTTAAATAGGCAAAATGAAGGGCATTATTTTCGAAAAGAGATGCCTTAGTGAGACTTAATTGTTAACATTTAATTTAAAATATACATTTCCATATTTCCAACCACAACAATAGTTTACCTGTTACTAATGCGCTGAGAAGAACATTGCATTATGGATAAGTACTTAGAAAATTCTCTAAGGATGATGGTTTCTAGCTTCATCCCTCACTCATAGGTGGGAATTGAACAATGAGAACACTTGGACACAGGGTGGGGAATATCACACACCCGGGCCTGTTGTGAGGTGGGGGGAGGGGTGAGGGATAGCATTAGGAGATACACCTAATGTAAATGAGGAGTTAACGGGTGCAGCACACCAACATGGCACATGTATACATATGTGACAAACCTGCACGTTGTGCATATGTACCCTAGAACTTTAAGTATAATAATAATAATAAAAACGAAAAGAAAAAAGAAAAAAAAGAAAATTCTCTAAGGATATTTAATAGAGCTTTGGGAAGAAATGCTTTCACTGTTGGATAAAGTTTGCTTTACTGGATACAATTTGTTTTATGTTACATAGTTAGAAAATATATAAGTACCTACTCCTGGAAATTAATTTTAAGTGGTGTTAGCTTGTAATATGAATAGCATAAAATTAAGGTGAGTGAAATAACTTCCTGGCATCAATTTGTTTTCTGAGAATTTTGTTTTAAGTAAATGCTAAATATTATAAATATTATACATATTATTATAAATATTAGCAAAAAAACACATTTTCATACCAAGCATGGTGCATAAAAAAAGAATTCTTTTTTCTTCTGTGGTTTTGAATTTCTCATTAAGGAAACTTAATTAGCTGATCATTCGTTAGAATTACAGCCATGTATCAGATTGTTGGCATTTTAACATTACAGATAGTAAAATCTTGCAATCCGAATTGGGATAAAATAAATCTAATGGTGTAAACATAGTTCTCACCTGTATTCAACACTTAATTAAAATGAATATATTAATCTTTTATATCTTGAGTTTCTAAATAGCTTCTCCCCATCTCACAATGTGCATAGGTAATGAATGAACTGAAAGCTGTGTACAGTTGCGCAAATGATAAACAAAATATTTATCATGTATATGATAATTGTGATAATTGTATATGATAAAAAATTTAGAAAGATAATACTTTATTCATGTATATGAATATACATGAATAAAGTATGATATTTTCAAATATCAAATAAGGGCTTAGGAAATTATATATTTGGCAAATTAAATTTTTAATCTGACATCTAAATTAGAATCTTCATAATTTCTGGCCTAGCTTTAAACTAATAGTTTAGTCTAAAACATTTTTTTCAATTCTTCTTTATTGTAGGCAGTGAGCACAGACCCTGTCCCAGTTAAATTACACTATGACAAATCACATGATCAGGTCTGGGTGCTAAGCTGGGGTACCTTGGAGAAGACATCACCAACACTACAGGTAAGTACATTTCAGTATATTAGAGAAAATAACAATCTTTAAAGCTTTCAACATTTTATTGGATATTTGTGATCATTTAACCATGATATTTTTCCATCTGAGGACTACAGCTTTAATCATAACTAGATACGCACAGAAAAGGGCAAAAAAGTTGGCACTCATGTACTTTTGGACTGGGAAAAATCATAGATAATATGTATTAAAGGTTATATTTATATGCGAAAAGAATAACCTATAGTGACAAAGCTGATGCCATTAGGAGGAAAAGAAAGTCATAATTTACTTTTTAACAATTTTGGTAAGGCAAGTACAATAGACACAAAGAGAATTCGACAGCAAAAGCTTCAAGGCCTTCTCCATTTTTCTCTAATCAGATAATATTCTGTTATCTGAGGAGAGGCTTATTTCTAAAGGAAGAATAGTGGTGTTATTCTTATGGATTTTGCCTCTGCCTTGAAGTTGTTTATATGAGAACTTCACAGATACAGAAAAAGAAAATCTGCATTTTGGTCATGACCCTTTGGAGCAGTCCTTAGCCTTTTATAATTACAAGTTTAAGCAGAAACAGAAAGGGAATGGGAAGGAATTTTTGGCCCTGGAAATGTGCTTTATATTACAGTATTTTTCAAAATGCTTTGCGATTTTGCTACTGCCTTGAATATCCCCCTCTTAACAAGACCCCAAATTATTAACTTTTGGACATTTTAAAATAAATTCTTTTAAATGAAATAATTTTATTTTAATCAGTTGTCACTACCAAGACTTTCAATATTTCTGAGTTATTTTCAGTATTGCAATATTTAACTTACAAATGACAGTTTTATGTAAATAGAATATTTTAATATAGCTAGCATAATGATGGATCATTTTATATTCACTAGAAATATGTGTCATTTGAAACATTGAAAAAATATTATAGTATTTTGGTTATTTATTTTGCAAATCAATCCACTCTCAGAATGTGAGGTCTTAAAATTAAAGGATGACTCAGAATTCTGTGAGTTGGCTACCTGGGCAGCTCTGCTGATGTGATCTGGGAGTACTCGTGGGCTCCAGTTACCTGATAACTTGGCTAGAGTTGGAAGGTTCAGAATGGCCTCACCCTCATGTCTATCTCATGGTGATGGTGCTCAGCTGGGTGCCTTGTGTCCCCTGCATGTGACGCTCACACTGCATCTTCACAGCATAATGGTTTTAGGTTACAAAAGTGGAAGCTACAAGACCAGCTGAGGTATGGGCTTCAAAATGCATATAAAGCCAATTTTGCTACATCATATTCATCAAAGCAAGTCACATTGCCTGCCCAGATTCAAGAGGATGGAGTGATAGAGCCAATCTCTTGATTGAAAAAGCACAGTCTTCACAGTGGGCAACTTTTAGAATCATCTATCACAATATGGTAATAGGTGCTTGTTAATTGAGATTTTGTATTTAAGTATACTCTTTGCAAGATAAATAAAACATATCAATATATATGATTTTTTAGAAAATATTATAAATTATTTTAATACACTATTAACTTTAAGATCAGTATAACATAAAAGTTTAATTTTTTCATGTCTTTCTTTTAAAAAACTAAAGCTGCATATATTTTTATTATACAATTTTCTTCAGAATTGATCCCTCCCTCTCCCCTTTGATTCATGCTACTTGGATAGATTAACAACTTTCCCAGTGTTGCAGTTCCACCACAAAATAGTTTAGACAAATTCCTTTGACATTGTACACAGAAAAAAGCCTTCTGGAGGTATTCTTCCCACACATTATTCAACCATCTAAAAATGGGTTCTTTATTTTTCTCTGAATGCCTAATAAAACATATTTTGTGCTGATAGACTATGGTAAATTATAAAAATATTTGCCAGGTGAGAGTGGAAGGTAAATGTCACAACTGAAAATATAAAATAAAGTGTAGGAATTGAGAAGTGTCCTTTAAAAAGGTATACACAAGAAGATTTATTTACATAAGGTTTATATGTGTGTATGTTATATGAATATAGATATAAGCTTGATTAGATAGATAGGTAGATTGATTGATTCATTGATTGGCAAACAATATGATAGGAAACACAAGATCTCTGGATCAGAGAATAGGCCATTTCTCACTCATGGATCATGTTAGTGTTTATGCCTCAGCCATAATCAACTTTGGGTCACGTGGAGAGCCTAATGCTAGCCTGAATGTTCAGCACAGTTGCACGAAAGAAGTGGGACCCTAGAATTATAAGTCTCTACGTTTTTTTAGGCTGCTAGCATATCAGCCTATCCTCTGTCTGGAGAGATAATCATCATTACTCTAGAATGTATGAAAATCTTCCCCTGGAAGAAGAAGAGTAGGTCAATTCCCTTGAATGTCAGTAAATGGTTCAAAGGAGATAATTCTCTAAATCTCTCATGAGCAAGCCACTATCACTAGTCTCCAAGGCATTTTTGCTATGCCATTAGACTTAAACCAAGTTTGCCAATGCTCTTTGCTATGAAAGACCTGACTCTGCAGAAATGTCAAAATGTTCATGGATAATTGTCTCCCAAAAGATTATCAGGAAACATTCACAAAGGAAGTGGAAGTTAAGATATGCTTCCTTTGGAGAAACTGAATTCACAAAACCAAAAATATGGGCAAGCCCTCATTGTGGCTATAGTGTTTCCCATGCCATCATGTTAAAAGATTAGGCTGGAAGAGAAATCGATGCTGAAGCATGTTCTCAAGGATCAGAAAATTCTACTTATCTTTTTCTTTGTGTTTTAATTTTTATTATAATTTTATCCATATGTCTTCGTCAAATACGAAAGCAAAATATGTATTTTCTGAGATATTTATAATTAATAGAGACTAGGTGTCATAATTTTAGGTATATGACAATATTTTCCAATTAGTGTCCTCAGGTGGATTCTCAAGGATTTATCATAATTTATTTATTTTACTTTTAAAAGTCATATGTGTCTTACAAAAATTTCAAAATACTGCCTTAAAAATTATAATGAATCTGTAATCCACAAATTTCACAATTGGAATATAATTAATGTCTTATGAAATGCACAATAATTAGAGAATAAAATATTCCCAGGAAATAACTTGAAATAGAAGCCTTCCATTTTGCTATTGTTCAGGAAGTGGGCCCCAGCCAGGAGGGATTCCGATGGAACTCAATGAAAGTATATTCATTTAGATGAAGAGAAATTACCCTTTAGGAAAAACAAACTAACTCTAAAACTAAAAATTATAAAATAAAATCTTGTCATAAAAACCAAAGGAGAAGTTTTAGTCTCGAGGGAGAATCACTTTAACTTAGTCAGTAGTTTTGGAAGTTACTTTGATGACCATATGTAGAAAGTATTTAAAAGCGGATAAAGTAAAGGCAGGAAAAAAGCCCTTTAGAAGGCTACCAGAACAATGGCTGTGCAGTAGGAACAATGAAAGTTTACAGGGGTGTAAACAGATCTGAAGAAAGAACTAATAGGATTTGGTAACTAATGGAATTAGGGAAATAAACTAGTTTAAATGTAGTTGACCTTTTCTTTAAAGGACTATAAAAGTTTAAAAAACAATTCATTATTAAAGATGAAATCTCTTTTATTAAAACACGTAAACCGGTTATTTTTCAATGATAGGAGGAAAACGTTTTAAAGTATGGTTTTATGTATTCCAAGATTTTAAAAATGTAAAATGTTTCATATGATTTATTTTGGAGTTTTTAAAACTATGTTGCCAGTTATGTTATACTGGAGGGATTTTGTCCTAATATCACACATTACCTGTATGTTTGCATTTATTTTTCTCTTTATAAGAAGATTAGGATTTTTATAATGAAGAAGTTGCTTATATGCCTATTTATTTTATATTTTAAGCTGAAATTGTTCAAGACAAATATTTTTCTATTTTTTTCTTTATAGAAACAAGTTTCTATATTGAAAATAAGCAAAACAGTCACAGAATTGTAATTTGTGTAATAATATATTGATTTTGAGGATGGCATAAAGTCTATGCAAACAACTGCCAGAAACATTTATTTCATCTCTAAATAAAATTAAAGCTTATACTATGAAGTGACTGCATCGTTGAGGTCTAACCAAGGTGTGTTCTCTTTAGGTAATTACCCTGGCCAGTGGGAATGTGCCTCACCACACAATCCACACCCAACCAGTGGGAAAGCAATTTGACAGAGTGGATGATTTTTTCATTCCCACCACAACACTCATTATCACCCATATGAGGTAAGTGCTAAGTTGAGTGATCAACTTTTTAAAGATTTGTCTCTATTATAATAGAAAACCATGTGAAATCGTAAAGAAACTTAGATATAAAACAAATACACATGTACAATTGAACTTGCTTTAGCTTTGTCATATCTGCTTACTGAACCTTTGTTTATCAACACTAGTGATGAATTTCCCATAAAATGTTTCTCTTTATGCCTAACAGAGGTGTGAATTTGTGAAAATACAGTTTTATTTTTAAAAATCACTTTAACGATGTTTTTGCAAATTGTCATTAAGATTTTTCTTAATGGGCTCTTACAAAATGCTGGCATTTCCCCCAAAGATAACTAATTTAAAAGATAAAATCACTTCTCAAATGGAGAGAGTGTTAACTGAAACTTGGTATGGAGAAGCAGCCACAGTCATAGAAATATATTCAATATAAATATTTTGTTCACTCTCATCATTTTTTGATCATATTGTAATTAATATAAAATTGTATTAGGAAATACAAGAAGTTGAAATGAAATGTTTGAGGTCTGCACTTTGAGAAAAGATGTTAGTGTGTTTTATCTCTTGATGTATTTACAAGAGGCAGAAAAGTAATATTAACTTCTAGTTATAAAACTGCAAAGCTTTATAGAAGAGGTTTAAATGCTAAAATGAGGAGGTTGGCATATCATGATATTTAGTATTATGTATCTTTAAAATCTATTGAAACAATTTAAAAATATTTGCTTAGCAATGTTAAAAATGAATCTGAAACAAAGATTTTGTCCTTTTACTCAAGTGAATTCTGATGTGTGGGAACTGCTCCAGCTATGTTATATGAGCCATTATTGGATTATTGTGCATATTTGTTTCCTTATTTAAATTAAAAATTATATCATCTAAAAATTGCAGTTGTGAGAATTATGAAAGACTGCATAATTCAACTTTGCAAAAATAAAAACGGGGATTAATAAATCAGAATTATAACTCATAGTCAAAGATAGAATAAATTATTCCTTGCAAAGCCAAGCATATTTTCAAAGTTTGATATATTTGTCAATCAATTAGCCATTATTTTCAGAATGCCTATTCTGTGCTCAGCAAAAAAGTGATTAAATAACATAATGTGCAGGCTGGGCATGGTAGCTCTCCCCTGTAATCCCAGCATTGTGGGATGCTAAGGCAGAGGTGTAGCTTGAGTACAGGAGTTCGAAACCAGCCTGGGCAACATGGCAAAACTCTGTCTCTATTAAAATTACAAAAATTAGCCGACATGGTGGCGCATGTCTGTAGTCCCAGCTGCTCGTGAGGATGAGGCGGGAGGATTGCTCGATCCTGAGAGGTGGAGGTTGCAGTGAGCTGAGGTCACACCTTGTGCTCCAGCCTTGGCAACAGAGCCAGACCCTGTCAAAAAATAATAATAGTAATTATTATTATTACACATTTTGTGGGAAACAAATTATTGAAACTACAGAATATCTGATGAAATTAACAGTTTTTTAGGTTCTGATTGTAATAGCTCGGGGACTTAAAAATCAGAGTTGAACTGAAATGGTACCACTGAAGATGCTATCTGAAAAATACATGAAGTTCTTATGCATATTTAATGAGGATAAAATTTAATTTAATTGGCATTGGGTGTTATGACTAATAAATATTCTTTTGTTATTTTCAAGTTATTGACAAAGTATTAATAACCAATAATTAGATATGTAACCTTTGTTTTTATCTCACTTGCCTATTCCCTATTACTGTATTTAATATGCTATTATCAACCTTGCTTATTTTTTTAAAATGTACTATTAATACAATTTATTTGAGAATAATTTTAGTGTGTGTGACACTACTAGGTATAATTGTGTATAGTTGGGAGTGGTTTCACCCTATAATATGTAAAGTTATCATTATGTTAAAATACCTACCGGGGTCAAGAGTATAGACTTTGGTGGCATGCAGTAAGTGCTATTTGTAATTCTGTGTTTGTAGATATAATTTGTATGTTGTCAGACCACAGCATCTCTTTGGGTTCTAAATGATTACCTCAGAGCTGGAGTTGGAGATAATATTAATTTGAAAAACGTCTAAATATTGTGAAGAACTATAAGGCACACATTTATTTTAGTTCGATATATTATGAAAAAGAGTAAAAAGTATAACTGAGGATATTTTTAAGCATCGTTATATTCCTTTGAGGAATGTGCAGTGAAATGCATGGGTATTTTGTCACTACTTTATTTATACGTATTTAATTTAGTAAGAGTAATTTAGTAAGAATAAAAATTAAATTATAGCAATTCTACCTGCATGTAGAATCCCATTTTAATGAACATGAATGATCATCAAATTTCTTGGTGCAGTTCAAAGTAATTACTCATTTTACTACAGTGAATGCGAGAAGTTAAAATTAACATGCGTTTCCAAAAATAAACTGTTAACTATGTAAGGTAGTTTTAACATAATGAGGATTTATTCCACATCAGGAACACCTGAGCAATGAATATGGTCTTTTCTCCTATCAATTTCATATAGTATATTTCTCTTTTTTTTCTTTTTTTTGAGACAGAGTCTCCCTCTGTCACCCAGGCTGGAGTACATTGGCACGATCTCAGCTCACAGCAACCTCCGCCTCCCAGATTCAAGCAATTCTCCTGTCTCAGCCTCCCTAGCAGCTGGGATTACAGGCGCCCTCCACCATATCCAGCTAATTTTTGTATTTTTAGTAGAGACGGGGTTTCACCATCTTGGTCAGGCTGGTCTTGAACTCCTGACCTCAGGTGATCCACCCACCTTGGCCTCCCAAAGTGCTGGGATGACAGGTGTGAGCCACCGTACCTGGCCCATATAGTATATTTCTAAGCAAATTCAGCATGTAGTTAAATATGTGCTGCTGAGATTGAATCGTTATGAATTGTGTTTTTCAGAATTTGACACTACATTCTAACTGTTGGGCTCAATAGAAGTTTTCCATGCCAGGCAGAGGGTCTGAAACATGTGTTGAATTAATATTAGTTTTCTTTCTCTGACTCTACATCACATTAATCTGCTTTTCTCTCATGCTGGTACACTTATTTCAAATAATTTATATCTTCAGTGTCTGAAAAGCTTCTTGACAAGTGTCAGGCTTTTATATTCTTAGTGCCTAAAAACCACTGGACACTTAATTTATGTTTCTCATAGGAATGGAAGTAAAGAAGGAAGAAAGTGCTACACTATTTCCTAAACCAGACTATCTGGTACTGAGGGAAGAACTGTGTTTCCTATATATGGATTTCTCAGCCTCCAACACATTATCAGCATTAAGCAAATGCTGTGTTCAGAGTACACAAATTTGTGGAACCAGTAACTACAGTAATAAGAATTTACATCTGCTGTCAGACAGATCTAAGCCTGAATATCCCAGCAACATCATTCACCATTGACTCTGGTGACCTTAACCAACTTACTTCATTTCTTTCTAAGGACTGGAATAAAATAATGTTTGAGTATTCAGTTGCTCACTAGTTGTTGTCCAGACTTCGTAATCTCTACTGGGAAACTGGCTCCCTGTTGATTATTTACAATTTTCCTAAAAGTCTGTACTTTTGCCTGCCTGGCTTCCTCTCATTTTTCCTCCAGTTTTTCTGTTTCTGTGCCTGTAATTTTCAGGCTTCTTTAGTCTTTAAGCATATCAGATAAGCATGCAGTGTCATAAAGTAAATCATGACTGAAGAATTTTAAGAATACCATTTAAGACACATTCTCAGACTTGAAGTTAGTAAAAATTTTTCTTTAAAAAATTTAAACTTAAGCAAGAAATTAATAAATTATGGAAACCATAGTTTTAAAGTTGAAGAGATTATCGAGTGCAAAAGGAGTATATTTTGGAATGACATAAGAAATATAAATTTGTTATAGGATGAATTTCAATTTAGATTTTTATTTTTATAAATAAAAATATACAGATAGGTAAAATTAAAAGTGGCTGTTAAAAATGAAGATGAATGGGCCGGGCTCAGTGGCTCATGCCTGTAATCCCAGCACTTTGGGAGGCCGAGGCGGGCAGATCACGAGGTCAGGAGATCGAGACCATCCTGGCTAACACGGTGAAACCTCGTCTCTACTGAAAATGCATAAAAATTAGCCAGGCGTGGTGGTGGGCACCTGTAGTCCCAGCTACTCAGGAGGCAGAGGCAGGAGAATGCCATGAACCTGGGAGGGTGGATCTTGCAGTAAGCCAAGATCGTGCCACTGCACTCTAGCCTGGGCAACAGAGTGAGACTCTGTCTCAAAAAAAAAAAAAAAAAAAAAAAATGAAGATGAATGTAATTCTCGTAATAGTCAATTATGTCTAATAAAATTTGAAATGATAATACATTACCTTCTAAAATCAATTATAAACAAATATAAAGCAACGCTTCATTATTCTATGTGTAATTTGTATCCAAAAAAATAAGTTATACAACTCAGTTGTCATATTAAATTGAAATTACAATATCATTACATGTAAATAGATATACTTGGATATTTGAATAATATTGTAATTCTACTATTGTTAACTTTTTAAAAATTACATGGCTAATGCATAGGAGATTTGGTGAAACAGTTTTCGAAATGCTTGTGTTAAACTTCAAAACAAGTAATTCTCATAAAGCATGAGGATTTACATAATCAATTGTTTTATTTTTGCTGCCATTGTGAAGAGAGAAAAATTTAAATATCAGTTTCTTATGTGTGAACATTGCAGCTTGCTGTGCAGGTGCAACTAGAATTTGCATAATAAATTAAGATCAATAGGTCTGGCAGTTACATGTTATATTTTCTTTTATATGTAAAGATTCTAGAAAGGTAAGGAGAATTGAGAAAAGAAGAGGAGAAGCTAAGGAGGTAGCAGACATTAAGCAATGAGTAATTTCCATGAAATTTTTCCATGAAACCTCCCTCAAAAAATCTTCATTAATCCTTCCTGAGAATTATTTGTTTGGGGCAGAAGGGGGAAGAAAGTGAGAACTACACGGAGACCAACGTGGTGCAGAGCAGGGAAATGTAAGAAATCTGAGTGCAGGATACCAGGAAGGCCACAAAGTGTAATCTACCACAAATGCAAGAATTAGCAGAAGTCTTTCCTAGAGCTTTTGACGTAGCACAAATAAGATGTGTTGGCAAGAGAATAACAGCAAGATATCTTCACCTAGATTGCAAGGGAACAGCTAACATTTGGGTTATTTGGTGTTATAAGTAGAAATCCTTTAAGGTTCTCACTGACTAAAATAATACCTTTGATACAATTTAAAACAAGTGCCATTTGATGAAAAAAAAAAGATGTATTATATATAACCTGCACTTTGTAGCACCTGCAAATCATTCCTTTCCCATTTCTTCTCCTATCTCTCCCAGTTAGAGTTCAACTACAAACAGATTTAATCCAATCTAGCTGAAACATGCTGATGTCAATTGGCATACAGGGCACTTAGAGTAAATTCAAGGAGATGACTTATGATTTATATATCCACTCCAGGGCTAGGCCTGTGAGTAATAAGAGAAGGCATAAACTTTGGGTGATGCTATTTGAGATGTCTTGAAAGGCTTACCTACTCTTGAAACTATCCCCCCCAACCCAAACTACCATTTGATTATATTGTTTGGAATTTCAAACCACTTTTCTCATTTTTTGAGTTATATTTTTATAGAAATCAATCTTTAAATTGCTCTTATTTCTTGAGAGGAAAATGCAGCAGTTAGGAAATTGATATACTTATTATTGCCATTTTTGTCTAGGGGTTGATTGGTTGATTATGTAGTGTCTTAAAATGAATGTTTGTACTTGGGAGGGTGTGTGTGTATGTGTGCATGCAAGTGTATTTATTTCAGTCAGTGATTACATGATAAGCAGTAAGATGAATAGAGATATTTGTAAATCACACTGACAGGGAGACTTTAAGCAACAGGCATTTATATAAAATCCTGAAAATGCCAATTCCCACAGCTTTTTCCTCCTCTGTTAGCTTGCTTCATTTGGCATGACTTGACCTGCTAAATGAAACAAGTAAACAAACGACTAGTGTTCAAAAGGTTTTGTGATAACATGCCTCCCCTCCCCAGCACCACACCCCAAGATGATACTGGTTTGGACTTGAATATCCTAGGGTAAATCAGGAATTCAGTGAAGTGGACCTCAGTGTTACTCTTCAATTTGAATGGACTGGAAAGGACAAGGGTAGCTGGAAGGCACTCCTTTAGGATCCTCAACAGTGAAATAAGTGCTAAGAGTGTAAGAGTACTTGGAGCCAAATGGGGGTAGTAAGGGGCTAAGGATTTATCTTGTTTCTGATCAGTAGTAATCCCTGCATAGCCAATGGCTATGGCTTTACTACACGGATGAAGTAAAATGAGAGAGTAAGTAGCAGACACCGCTCCGGCAGTCTGGAGAGTGGTCTATAGCACTCATTTTGGCATAAATTCAGCAAGGAAATGATTAAGAAGGGATTGAGTTTGATATATGTTTCCTTAAAGCTCCTCCAAGGGAAAAATAAACATTCTGTGAAAGTGAAAGTTAAAGTATATCATTCTCCCCCATATTTTATCAAATCCGTTAAAGCAAAAATTATATATATGGCTAACCATGTATCACGACAACTCATCTTATGACTTGATTCATGGACAGGCCAGGTGTATGGAGATACAATTTTAGCACTAAAATGCTGTGGTTACGTTGAAATCCTAGCACAGCAGAAATTGAAAATACCTGCTGTTCCATGGCATTTAGAGAAAAGTAAAATCTTGGGATGATGAATTGCAATTAAAATTGTTTCAAAAAATGTTTTGTAGATGAAAATCTCACAAAAGTCACAATTCAGTGAGGTGCGTTTTAACTCCTTTCATCCTCACATGCTAATTCCTCCCACAAAGAGAAGTAAACTAACAAAGAATTCCAAATATCCCAGGAAGCCAACTGTGTCTACACTCTCTCAAAAAGTGAATATTGAAATACGCATAAGTTCTGAAACTGTGACCTTCCCTTTCCACAGTTTCTCTTACCTTTTTTACTGCCCCTCTCCACTCCAAACAAACACAAACTCTGTATTTTCAGAACTTATTATCTCATGGGATCGTTAGATTCCCAGAGCTACTTCACTATCTGAAAACAGAAGATATTCATAAATTGGTTGTCAAACAAAGTATATACATATACTTTTATATATGCCTGTGTGTATATATGTGCAAACCATTGTTAGCAAACCACCCAGCATTCTTACGTGGTTGCAAAGCTTCATCTACGTAACATAAACACTGGATAACTTTCTTAATCTTATTTCTAATGAAGTAAACACACTATACCTGTCAAGCTTTGATCTGTAGTGCCACTCTCTTTTTTTCATTATGGTTACCTGATTGACTTTTATTTTAAGCAATATTTTCAATCTTCTTTAGCATATTAATACAGGCCACACGTTGAGTGTAAAATGCTTAGATAGAAAAAACAGAGTGCTATTCAGTGTGTTACCTTTATTATTTCTTGAGTTAGAGAACCCTGTCTGCTTCCCTTCTTGGTCTTTGTTGTGTGTTAACTGTGCTCTGCTCTGACACTTGTAAGAAAGGAGTCTTGTGTCCAAAGTGGATGAACAAAATAGACCTGCACCTGTTTTCACAGAATGTCTTATTAGTCATGTTGCTAGCCCACATTTGCTATGTAAGGGTCAATGCGATCGGATTTAAAGAACAAGTTATTTTTAATATATGTATATGTAATTATTTTAAAAAGGAAGAGTTTTTACAGGTGTTATTGGTAGACTCTAAGCTCTGTAATTTAATAAAGACACTAAACAGACTCATTCTACAACAAATTTTTACTGAAGAAATCAATGGAGCACTAATAACACATAATTTAGAAACACTCCACATTGCAGATTTGACTCTTGAGTTTTATTATGCAAAGTAAAATAGCTCTTGCTTCTTCTCTCAGAGGTCCTTATGCTAACTCATCAAAGTGTTCAGTAAAACAGGATTGTCCATCTCACGGGATCCAGTATTCTCTTAAGAGACAGCTATAGTATACAAATATAAGCGAATATATATGCATATATAGGTACTTTTTTTTTCTTTCTTGCATATGATTTTGGGCTTGCTGATAATGGTAAATCACACTTACTTTACCCTAAACAAGTCAATTATGTGGTTGCAGAGATTACTCTATTTCCTCATTAGTAAAAACACTCCCAAATATGAATTAAAATGCATGAAGAAATATGTCAGAAGTTAAGATACGATGTAATGAATACACCACAAGAGAGGGGCAGAGCTCATTGTGAGAATTTAAGCATTTTCTTACATGAATTGAAAGTGTACATTGCATGGCCTGTTAATACATATATTTAATACGGTAGACTGCAATATTTTGAATCAATCATATATAGCATTAGCTAGTTCTCATAAAATTTTGGTGAAGAAAAAGATAATGTACATTGAGGTTTTTAATTCTTTGTATCATTAAGTGGATATATTATTTTTCTGTCAAAGGAAAAGGGCACATTATATATTTTATTATAGCATCTTTATGAATTTATGAAATTTTTCTTGATGCAACTGTTAATAAAATGATAAAACTTCAAATACAGGAGTATATAACTTAACAGAAACTCTGAAAGCATTCTACAGTGGCTTAACAAAGCAATACCATTAAATAAATAATTTTATCTTTGAGAATACATACATAAAATAATGGTAAAACATTTTGGAAATTTTCTGTGAATGTGGCTAAATGCTTATTTTATATACACATCACTTTTTTATTTTGTTTGACCATAAAAGCAAGATTAATTTAAATGTAAAATTAGTGATGGTGGCTGTGCAGGCAGTTTTGGGTGGGCATCAGTGGTGGCACTGATATGCTCTATCTTCACAATGATCAGAGGCTGTAAAAAATATTCATTGTGAATCCAACCGAGTTAATATTTTGTATCTTTTTAGTTGAGTTGTAAATCTGCTGAGATATCTTCACTGTAGCTATCCATGTACAATAAAGAAATTACCAGTTATGTTGAGTCAAACAGATAATATTCAGATAATCACATTCCTCTTTTCATTTAAATTAAATTACATTTTTATGTTATTTAATTCAGCTATGATTACTCTTTCACATTTACTTTTTCTAGTACAATGTTTTATTTCTTGCTTTTCCTTTTGACCAAGAAATAATGCAGTAAAATGTCAGGTTTTAGAGTTCTTTAAGATACGGTTCAAACAAAACTGAAGCACATGAAAAGGATGACATTGAGCCTTTAAAATGAACCATAACAGGGAAATCCAGCAAATTAGTAGATATGTGGAGAAGCTGTA
Organism: Pan troglodytes; assembly: GCF_028858775.2. Taxonomy (NCBI): domain Eukaryota; kingdom Metazoa; phylum Chordata; class Mammalia; order Primates; family Hominidae; genus Pan; species Pan troglodytes. The sequence continues at coordinate 163,164,751 of NC_072401.2, read as the reverse complement.
TTATATCTAAATTGTCATCTGTCATGGATGAAAATGACGTATTGATAATCCTTTTGATACTTTTACCACTAACAGATCAATTTTAACAGATAAATTTGAAATTAATCTGTTTTAACATCTTTTAATATTTTAAAATACTTGAAAACCATTTTTGGACTATCGTAATATTTGGTTTACAGAAGGAGAATAAACAATATTTATTCTTATTAATAAACTCATTGTTAAAATTTCAAATTCATTAGGGAAACATGTTTTCTAACTATATGCAAGTAAAAGATTAAAAAATTCATTTTTTATTTTAAGTCTATAATGTAAATAATTGAAAGATTAACTTTTTTATTATGGTAAACGGTGATTTTATAAGTCAAGAATATGAATTTTAGTAAGAAATAAACGAATGACAATTTTAAAGAAAAGTGAACTAGATATATGAGAAACTGACTAAAAGTAGAGGCACTATACTACCATTTATTCGTATGGTCCAACATAGAGTTTCAGTAATAATCTCTAACTTTCCTTTTGTCCTATGCACAATAATCATTGAAAGTGTTTCTCTATAATTTCCTTACTTTAATATTGATTTTAAAGTCTGAATTTATAAATCAAGTTTAAGTTTACCATACCACTTCCATGCTTTCAGATTGTATTGCTCAATTGTAGATTTTGTACTTATTGCTAAGGTTATTATATATGTTAATAGTGATTAACAAACATTGAGTACTTACTCTATGCCAGATACTGAGCTAAGCAATTTTTATTCTCTGTCTCATTTAAAACTAGCACCAACATAAATTTTTATTCCCATTCTACAAATGGTGAATCATTTCATATGTATTGGAACCAGCTATAAACTCAGTTCAGTCCAAATTTAGACTTACCACTCAATACATTCTAGAATTCAAGTTATTTCCTCATTCTTGGGGCAAAACCTAATGACTGATGTGCTCTACAAGTTATCCCAAGCCAACCTTTGCAACACTCCCTTTTCTCCCATTTACATGCTATTACTACAACAAAACTCAACTCCTCATAACAGATCTACACCATATTTTTGTGCCTATCTGTATTTACTTGCAGAAAACTTTGTTTTTCCTCTCCCCAATATTAATAAATCCTTCAAAGTCTACCTTAAAGCCACTGTTCATAAAATTTGTTGAAATTTCCCTAATTGAAGTCCTCTTGGCATTTTGAATTTTCATTATTTTTCATTTGTATGAGATGCAAGCAGAAGCGAGAATTTGAGACCACACAGACCTAGCCTGGAAACTAGATTTCCAGCTCCTTTGAGACCTTCAACAAAGTATTTAATATCTCTTAGATCAGTTTGATTTTCCTCTTCCAAAGGTAAATGATTTCAGAAGGGAGAGAGAAAAAATATAGTGTTGTGTCAGTAGTCCCTGCAGACCCTGCAGTAATTTTTGCTGTCTGCTCATGTCCAACTTCATAAAGTCTGTTCATTAATCTGTTCCTCTCCAGTCTCACAGACACAGCCCTAAGCCGAGGCCCCTTGCCTCTCAACTTGTAAACACAATTTACTCTTTCCTGTTTTCCATATTTATCATTTTCGCCATACGGTTCTCTACTCTGTTCACCAAACAGAAAACCACTAGATTCCTCTTTCTATGTTATATCTAGAATGATATAATACTCCAAGGAAAGAAAATAAAAACTCAGATTTTTGTCTTATTTTGCTACAGTGCTATATAAATAATATTATAGTTTTTTGAAATATCTTTTAAAAATAGAAGATTTTTTTCTTGTTGCTTATAGATCATGTCCAAACCACATTGAAGCTCCCTCCTTCAGCAGCCTTATATCCTAATGTTGATATGCACACATCATATGGTCCAGCCAAGAAGAACCTGAGTAGCCCCTATACTTTCCTGCTTTCACATAATTACTCATTTTGTCTACAGTGCCCTTTCCAATTCTCATTTAGATCCTCTTAATTGTTATCAGTCTCCTAGCCAAACTCAGTATCACTCTTAATTCATGCAACTTTTCCTGCTCCTCTAGTCGTTTAAGACAGCACCGCCCTCAGAATTTACTTTGTGTTGAAGGCATTCAACCTTACATCAGTTGTAAACATACTTCATTTATTCAGTAAGATTGCATTAAATACCAACTTTTCAAATACCAGACACAATTCCAGGCTCCAATAGGAAATGTCATACAGATTTTGTCTTATTTTGCTACAGTGCTATATAAATATTATTATAGTTTAGTAAAAGTTTAAAAATAAAAGATTTTTCTTAAACTCATACTTTGGAGTAATAAGGATATAGATCCAAATTCATGTTCTGCCGCTTACTACAGTGTGATTCCAAGTAAATTAAACTGTGGAATAAGCTTTAAAAAAAAATTAGTATGCTAAGGAATCACCCTCCTTCTTTGCAGGTCTGTGTCTTTTGCATAAGTTTTTTCACTTATCAAATGAAGGAGAGCGCTTGACATAATCCTAGGCAAATTTGCCCTTGAGTTCTCTCTGGCCACAATGTGTAGTTCAGGCATGGGCATGTACTCCATTCAGAGACCATATGTTGCAATGAGACTTTTACTGGGACTTTTGGAAAGAGACTTGCTTTTTGTGTTTACTGCCCTAAATCCTCAAAAGATGGCAATCTAGAGCTGAATAGCTATTTTCACAGCACTCGAAGCCTGGCTTTGAAGCTAACATTGAAAATGCAGGAGCCATTATTTTTTCCTCCAGATTAAGAAAAAAATAAGTTATGATTACATTACTGTAGACCAAAATTCAGCTATGATTTAGCTAGTCCTAACTCCAGAATTTCCACCAGTGAGCCCCAAATTCCATCTGGCTTTAAAAAGTTTGGAATGGATTTCCTATTATTTATAAGAGAAAGAGTCTAAGATTAGTTTCATATTTCTAAAGCATGCATATTATCCACTTTACACTTGTTTGGTTTGATTGCATCCTCTTGTACAGTTCCTGGCACACAATGAGTGATTAACAAACGCTCTCTTTTCCTTTTCCCTTGGGATGATGAATTGTCGTCATAGTATTTTTCCTACAACGGTTATAATAATTAGCACTCAGTGAATTTTCATTGAAAAATAATGCACTTAGGAAAATTTCTCTGAATATCTGGCTAGCATGGTAATTCTTCATAAAAGAAAAATTTACACTGAACCAAGTCCCAATTTTTATCTTACTGAAAACTTCGCCATGGCCTTAGGTGTTGTGGACACAGAGAATTGCCAGTTATCAGCCACCTGAATAATACCATATGATGGTAGCTCGTTTTGAAGATATTTGTGGCACTTGAGTTACCTCAAAAGTAACAATTAAACTAAGATTGCACTTTTAGAAGTTTTTTCAGTGTCTTTTAAATTATAACAGTTATTGATGGGGCCACTGGTTTACTTAATCTGGGCATCTATCTCTATGGCACATACAAATTCACATTTTCTATAAATGCTTTTAAAAGGTAGACTAAGGCACAATGAAATCTTTAAAGAGTGTATTTGAGCAAACGGTGAATTAGGAGGCACCAAACTGAAGGTGGTTTTTGGCCTCTGCTGAGGGAATGAAAAAAAAAAAAAAAACCTTTTATAGAGTGAACTAGAAGCAAAGCAAAGCAAATACTTGATTGGTTACAATTATTTAGTTACCTTTTTGGTCCATCCCATTGAAAGTCCCTAGTTATATAACTATAAATTAGTTGGTAACTATAAATTAGTTGGTTAAGCTGAAGTTTCACTTTTCTTTAATATAAGAAAGGATTTGCAAGAACTAGCTCAAGTTAAGTTTCACTTATGTTAGCGAATAGCCCTAGTTAAGTTGTGCTTATGTTTGCAAAAGGTCAAGGTTGCCTCCATGGCTTAACTGGCCATAGTCAGCTCAGGGGATTCACTGTTTTATTGTAACAGTCCTACCAAGAAGAGAAAATTCACTAGGACTTTCCTCAAAGGGAAACATTTTATTTCATTTAGGATTTGATGGAAACTTATGATTCAAAAAACCTTGAACCCTGGGAGTAATAAAATTCTTCTAGGGTTTAGAGAACCTATTTTTTCCTCAGGTAGATTCTATTTTAAATCTCCTAAATTGCTTGTTCAAAATTTGTCTTTCACACAATTCTGAAGATGCCCTAGAGACTTAACTCAGTGAAATTTTCCCTGGTTCAAAGCCATGTATATTGAAGGAAATATTTCATTAGGCTTCTCAGTTTTTATTTAGCTTTAACCTAGTTTACAGAAATGTTTGTTAATTGGTGAAATTTGTAAGTTGGAATCTCAACCACCTCATGGCTGATATTTTGGCATAAATTATTATGCTTTTTTTGTAAACTGAACTTTATTAAATTGTAACAATGAAGGGCAATATCATCTGCAGTTGACATTAACTTATTAAGTAATTTATAAAGCTCAGGAAGTCTTGTTCTTTCAGTTTAATTTGGAGTTTTAATATTGGTGTTGTAGAGAAAGCAAATCACAGTCTTCAGCAAACAAAACGTGGAAGAGATTCAAAATGTAGGATAGTTTTTGTTTGTCTGTTTGTCAATCATGAGCACTGATGATTCACACTACTCCTGGGATGTGCCTTAGCGCCACTGAGTGCCTTCTATCTTACCAGAAATATTTAGAGAAAAAACATCCTGTAACAAAGATGATATGGAAGGTTTCTAAATAAATGACTATTAAATGGAATGCTGGAGGATTTTTTCTAAATGTCAGTAATCAAATAATAAACTTGTGTGCTTATTACCTTATAAGTATCAGGTAGGTAAATGTTTAGACACTCAAAATTTATTAGGCAATTTAATAGGAATATCAATATGTATGCAAAATAAATTAGTAATGGACTTCACAATGATTTCTGTCATGCTCAGTGGGTGCCACTGGTCTAAAATGTAAACATCAATCCTATAATGTAATTTATCTCAGCACTTTGAGGAAAAACAGCATCGGGGGTTGAAATCATAACTGTGATAGAGACCTTTATTTCCTCAAGGCCAAAAGGAAAATGTAGTAAAAACAAGAATATCTAAAATAAGAAGTCATTGAGATGTGTGATTATCTAGCAAATCCAGAAGCAGGTCTGTATTACCAACAGAACGACCAAGTCAGAATCATAGTAGGTGTTCATTAGGAAAGTCAGGAAAGCATGAGGAGAGCAAAACAGAACCACATTCTTCTGGAAAATGAAGTTGTCAGAGACTTTCTGTAGGTGTAAAACAGCCATGTCTAACCCTTTGAATGCGGGACTTTTTTGCTTATCTGTTGTGGGAGATATCACAAAATTTATGCACAGACCTTTTTTTTTTCTTTTTCGGCTCATCAGCTGTCATTAGTGTTAGTGTATTTTATGTGTGCCCCAGGACAATGCTTCTTCTTCCATTGTGGCCCAGGGAAGCCAAAAGTTTGGACACAGTGGTGTAGGAGGAAAAAATACTCTATCAAGTCCAGATATGTGATATTGGTCTCATTACGTTCTGTACAAAAATTTATGAAACTAAGCCCTGTATGGTGGCGAATCTCTTACATGTTTAATGATGATTTGTTCACTTTTAGTGCCTTTTGTGGAGGATTAAGGTTATTCTTTTTTCTGCTCAAAAGGGAAAAATAAATAGTAGCATTTCATTGTGAGGTGACCTGTAAAGTCACCTTATTCTTCTCTATGACTCTAGTAATTTTATCAGATGTTGTATTGTTTGGCATTATCTGCTTCTGTCAGACCCTGCAACTTCTAGATATGGCAATACTCTATTCTCAATTACTTACAGAAAATGTGCCTGAACAGGGGGTGAGAAAATGCTTAACTCAGACCCCATTCACTTTGGCCATTCACTTGGGGAACTACCTGAAATAATTCTTAGATGCACAAAAATGTACCTCTGTAACTTGATGTCTATATAACTTAATTTTGCATAAAAAAATTTGAAAGCATCAGTTGATTTCACATCACCCTGTATATACATATATTTGCAGAAAGGCACACGTGTGCGTGTGGGGGGGGTGTGTGTGTGTGTGTTAAATAATCAGGGCTCATCTTAAGCAAATGTATACCAAATTGTCAAAGATTCTAATTCTTGATGCTTGTTACCTATCAATGGTCAGATACTTCTAATATCACTTCACAAATAACAAGTCACAATTAAGTGTTTTATCTGTGTTTGTAATGATGATGATGCTTATTCTTTGCATATTTTAGCCCATTTTTAATCATAACAACCATATTAATCATAGCAGTCTATTTTATGAATTAGAAAACAGACTCAGATAAATTAAAATGGTTCACACAAGAATACATGGTTATTGAATTGCGGAGCTGAGAAACAAACCGTAGTCTGGTTAGAGTGCTACATGTAAGTCTTCTAAGGCACTTTGCTCTGCTGTGGGCACTACGTGCCTCCAACTCACTCATCCACAAACACCAAACATACACACCCGCCACCATTTAAAGTTTGCCTTCCCTTCGTTTACATAGCCACCATTTGTTTGTCTGTTCTGTAGAGGCATGTTGAAACTATTATTTGTTAAGATATATTTCTGAAGTAATGGACAGGCTTTTGAGATCTATCATTAATGTGCAATAAATATTACGTCATTTTACAAGACACTGAATAAAATTATATTGATTATGTGTTTCATAATAATTCAGTAGTTACTATGTTCTGATATTTTAAATGCTTATATTATTTCCAGGAGAAAATAAGCATGCTCATTCATTATTTTCAGTATCATCTAAGATTGTCCCTTACAGTTGTCAATGTGTTTAAAAAAAAAAAAACTATAATCATCAATATTTGTACTCACTTTCATATAATACCAGCATAGACTTTAGAAGGGATATAACCTATACTTACATTTTTACTATAATGGAAAATAATAACTATAAAATATATTTTTGTTTCTAATCTATTATATCAGATTATATTGCTTATCTCTTTACAAAATGTTACTTCATATATAGTAGTTAGTTTGTAAAAAAATTAATCATTTGCAATATCATAGTTACTTCATTACATTTGATTCATCAATTTAATTTTAATTTTGAATCCTTGTACAGTATTGATATACTTTAGTTCAATTCAATTATATTTTGTTCATTTACTTTTATGAATTATAGGACTGAAAATAATTTCGGGTGTTCTTTAGAATTTTATAAATACTTTTATCATGAGAAATTGTAAAAACATCATTCTGTAGCTGTATGAGAAGATAATTGGGCAGCTTTTTTTAATCATCAGCAAGACATAAAAGGGAAAATTAAAAGGCAACAGATTTTAGATAAAATACTTTTGTTGAGTGGGATATTCATTTTCACTATGAGTGCATCTAGTACAATGAGCTGCTCACTTATTTCTAAGTAGCAGTTTTTATTTTCTCTCTAGTACATGAAGCACATAAAAGAAAAAAAATAGTAAGAAGAAGCTTTGGCCCACTTACAGATAAATAGGAAAACCTCAAATGGCCAGATGGGCTCATAGGCAGAGAATCACTTCAGATGGCTCAACATTATCTCACTTTTATAGACAGCTATTTAAGTTAAATTTCTTTACATCCATAGCCTTTTCCCAGTATATTTCTTCACCCTTCCTGACTTTAATGAAATTCATTCTTCTTATCGACGGCTTCTTTTTGCACATATGCTTGGTAGTCTTTTCTAAACAGCTTTGACTTGTGCGGGAATGAGGGGAGGAACTGTTTGCCTTGTCCATCTTTGCCTACACGTCATTTATAGACCATTAATCCTCCGCCAACATGAGAAAAAGACAAAAGCATCCTCTTCGGAGGAGTAAGTCTTCCGTCTCAATTGTATCACTCCTGAGTCTTCTTACTTCTTGTTATCTCACAGCATCCAAGCCACCCCTTTTAAGGAAATCCTCTCGAGGACTTCAGGAACTTCCTTTTTCTCTATGCCAAGCCCTACCAAAGTGACTTCTGCTTCCATGTGGAAAATCCATCCACCATCTCACTTCTCACATTCAGAAAATTCCCAGTTGCTAACAATTCTATCACCAACACATACATTTTAATTTGTTGAATTGCCTTATTGCTTATATTGCATTTGTAATTAAGTCATCGCTTCAAATATGATAAAGTGCCCATTCTCTTTAAAAGAAATAACAAGATACTTTCGTGGGATTAAGACCTTTTCTGACCTCGTTTTTTTTTTTTTTTTTTGAGACGGAGTCTCGCTCTGTCACCAGGCTGGAGTGCGGTGGCGCCATCTCTGCTCACTGCAAGCTCCGCCTCCCGGTTTCACGCCATTATCCTGCCTCAGCCTCCGGAGTAGCTGGGACTACAGGCGCCCGCTACCACGCCCGGCGAATTTTTTGTATTTTTTCAGTAAAGATGGGGTTTCACCGTGTTAGCCAGGATGGTCTCGATCTCCTGACCTCGTGATCCGCCCGCCTCGGCCTCCCAAAGTGCTGGGATTACAGGCGTGAGCCACTGCGCCCTGCCCGTTGTTTTATTTTCTTTCTTTTTTTCCCACCCTCACTAGCTGTTACCTCCTACTGTCAAACTCGCAGTGATCTCTCCTTCCACCAAACTGCTCACAGTGCCTCTACCATGCCAGGCTCTTTTAATGCTTCAATATCTCTTCCACTAGCCTTGCCTCCTCTGTTGAACCTATTCCAATGCCTCCAATTTCTATTTTAATGGCGTTATATGCAAGCTTTTATAATAGCAGAACTCATTTTTTCTAACATTTGTTGACACATTTGTCTTCATTATGAGAATAAGGCCCTTAATAACAAAATTACAATCATTGTATTGTTATTCCCAATACATAGTTTATTGCCTGGCATATGGTACAAATTCAGAATGTTAAGTGAAGGAATTATTGAATATACTCGTAGAAGTTACTTGCTAACTTCTTTAAAAACTTTCCCCTGCAATCTTAAAACTGCTAAAGATTTTCTTTTGTTTTCTCTATTGCAACAAGAGCTGATAATCATAATTATTCTGAATGATATAGATGTTCCAAAGTTGTGACAGGCTCAATCTGACCATCTGCGGGCATAGAGGGGACATAGGCATAGATGAAGGGTTTTGATACAGATATTACAAATACCTACATTTTAATGAATACGGTCCCTCACTATTAAAATGGCTTAATACATAAACAGAGTTTGATACCTTATGTTGTGTTATAATAAATGTGTCAATGAGACACTTCATACAGAAGTGAAGGTGAACCTATTCTGGAGAAGTCAGAAGAAATGCAGCCGAAGCAATGATGCACAAAATGGATGTTGGAGAAATGGAAGAAAGTAAAACTTGGCACATGAAAATGTCCAGGGATAGTTTGCCAAGAAAATTGAACATTAATTCACCAATAAATACTCAGGAATGGTTATGGTTTTCACACATTAGGCAGGCAAGCAAGCAGCAGCCAAAACCTCCCTGAAAGTTAGAAGAAACTAGGAAAGTATGTAAATCTCCTGAGAAGGGGAGGAAGAAAAATGTGTTTAGATTTTTATCCTATTAAAGGCTACCATGAGTAGTTGGGTGCTTTTACGGGGACTTGAAGGCTAGTAAAATTACCCCTCCAACTGGAAGTATGCTGCTGTGTCCCCTGCCTGAATTGGTGACTACACAGCGATCTCTTAAATATTTGGCCTCCTTTAAAAGAATAAGTATCTTTTGCTTGGTTCTCTTGGAAAATTTTTACTCTATGACAACCACAAAAACTTGCACAGTAATAGATTGTCAGCCAATCAAGGCAAGAAATGTGAGGAAACTTATAGGTAGAGAAAATAACACATATAAAGCCTGGTTTAAATGAAAAAGCATGGTGTACTTTATAATAAAATAAAATAAACTTTAAAAAAAGTTTTAGTTCTTTGGGGGAAAGTCCAGTTGTTTCTTTGTGGTAGAATTATAAGTGCTACATTTATTGACAAATTTGACTAGTGTTTTTGAGAGTTGCCAAGGGACCATCTGGTTTTGATTGCTTACTATGAAGACTCAACTCCTTTTACAAAAATGTTTTTAATTTTTGTGAATATGTTTTTTATATATATGTAATTACATATATAATATATATATATGGATTACAGGAGATACATTCATACAATGCATAATAATCACATCAGGGTAAATGAAGTATCCATCACCTCAAGCATTTGTCCTTTTTTGTGTTACAGACAATCCAGTTATACTCTTTTAGTTATTTTTAAATGTGCAAGAAATGATTGTTGACTGTAGTCACCCTGTTGTGCTATCAAATACTAGATTTTATTCATTCTAACTATATTTTTGTATCCACTAACCATCCCCACTTCTCCCTCTTCCCCTCCCCAGTTACACCTTTCAGCCTCTGTTAACCATTATTCTAGTCTCTATCTCCATTAGTTTAATTGTTTGAAATTTTAGCTCCCACAAATAAATGAGAACATGTGATGTTTGTCTTTCTGTGCCAGTCTTATTTCACTTAACGTAATGACCTCCAGTTACATCCATGTTATTGCAAATCACAATATCTCATTTTTTTTGTAACTGATTAGTACTTCATTGTGTATTTGTACATTTTCTTTATCCATTCTTCTGGAGATGAGCACTTAGCTTGCTTCCAAATCTTCGTTATTGTGAACAGTGTTGCAAAAAACATAGGAGTGTAGGTATCTCTTCAAAATACTGATTTCCTTTTTGGGGGGTTATATACCTAGCAATGGGATTTCTGGATAATATGGTAACTCTACTTTTAGTTTTCTTGAGGGACTTCCAAACTACTCCCCACAGTGGATTTTCTAATTGCATTGCCACTACCTGTCTAGAAGGGTTCCCTTTTCTTCCCATACTCATCAGCATTAGTTATTGCCTGTCTTTTGAATAAAAGGCATTTTAACTGGAGTGAGATTATATCTCACTGCAGTGTTGATTTGCGTTTCTCTGATGATCAGTGTTAGCACCTGTTATACTCCTATTTGCCATTTGTATGTCTTCTTTTGAGAAATGCATATTCACATCTTTTGCCCAGTTAGTTTTAACTGGATTATTAGATTCTTTTTTCTTATAGAGTTTTTTGAGCTTCTTATATATCCTAGTTATTAACCACTTGTCAGATGGGTAGTTTGCAAATATTTCTCCCATTCAATACGTTGTCTCTTCACTTTGTTGATTGTTTCCTTTGCTGTGCAGAAGCTTTTTAATTTGATGTGATCCCATTTGTTCATTTTTCCTTTGGTTACCTGTGCTTATCGGATACAAAAAATCTTTGCCTAGTCCAATATGCCTAGTCCAAACTCAACTCCATTGAGTTTCCTCAATGTTTTATTGCAGTAGTTTTATATTTTGAGGTCTCATATTTAAGTCTTTAATCCATTTTGATTTGATTTTTGTGTATGGCAAGAAATGGGGGTCTAATTTTATTCTTCTGCATATGGATATCCAGTTTTTCCCAGCACCATTTATTGAAGAAACTGTTCTTTCCTGAATGTATGTTCTTGGCACCTTTGTTGAAAATGACTTTACTGTATATAAGTGTATGACTTTGTTTTTGGATCCTCTATTCTGTTCCATTGGTCTATGTGTCTGTTTTATGCCAGTACCATGCTGTTTTGGTTACTACAGCATTGTAGTATAATTTGAAGCCAGTTAATGTGACTCCTCCAGTTTTGTTCTCTTTGCTCAGGATTGCTTTGGCTATTCTGAGATGTCTGTGGTTCCATATACATTTTAGGGTTTTTTTTTTTTCTATTTGGAGAAGAATGTCATTGGTATTTTAATAGTGATTGCATTGAATTTGTAGATTGCTTTAGGTAGTTTGGAGATTTAAAAATTATTGATTCTCTCAATCCATGAACATGGACTATATTTTTATTTTTTCTGTCCTCTTCAATTTCTTTCATCAGTGCTTTACAGTTTTCATTGTTGAGATCTTTCATTTCTTTCATTAATTCCTAGATATTTAATTTTATTTGTAGCTATTATATATGGGATAATTTTCTTGATTTCTTTTTCAGACTGTTTGCTGTTGGCGCATAAAAATGCTACTGATTTTGTATGTTGACTTTTTTATCCTGCAACTTTACTGAATTTGTTTATCAGTTCTAATAGTTTGCTGTGGAATCTTTAGGTTTACCAAATATAAGATTATATCATCTGCATACAAGGATAATTTGACTTTTTCCTTTGTAATTTGAATGTCCTTTATTTCTTTCTCTTGTTTGATTGCTTTAGCTAGAAAATCTAGTACTGTATTGAATAACAGTGGTGAAAGTGGGCATTCCTGTTGTGTTTCAGCTCTTAGAGGAAAGGCTTTAAGTGTTTCCCCACTCAGTATGATGCTACCTGTGGGTCTGTTGTATGTGGCTTTTATTATGTTGAAGTATGTTCCCTCTAAAACCAGTTTTTTGAGGGTTTTTTAAATCATAAAGAGATATTGAATTTTATCAAAAGCTTTTTCAGCATCAATTACATGATCATATAATTTTTGTCCTTTATTCCATTGACATGATGTATCACAGTGATTGATTTACATGTTTCTGGGATAAATCACACTTTGTCATGTTGAATAACTTTTAAATTTATTATTGAACTTAGTTTGCTCATATTTCTTTGAGGATTTTTACATCAATGTTCATCAGGGATATTCACCTATAGTTTTTTTTTTTTTTTTAATGTGTCTTTGTCTGGTTTTGGTAACAGGATGATGCTGGCCTTATAGAATGAGTTTAGAATTATTTTCTCATCTATTGATTGGAAAAGTTTGAGTACGGTTGGTATTAGTTCTTTCAATGTTTGGTAAAATTTAACAGTGAAGCCATTGGGTCTTGGGCTTTTCTTTGCTCAAAGACTATTTATTACAGCTTTGGTCTTATTGCTTGTTATTAGTATATTCAGGTTTGAATTTATTCATTGTTCAATCTTGGTAGATTGTATGTATCCAGGAATGTATCCGTTTCTTTTAAGTTTTCTAGTATATTGGCATATAGTTGTTCACAGTAGCCCCCAATGATCCTTTGAATTTCTGTGCTATCAGTTCTAATGTCTGCTGTTTTTTAAATCTCTGATTGTATTTATTTGAGTCTTATCTTTTTTTTCCATAATCTGGCTAAAGATTTGTTACTTTTATTTATATTTCAAAAAAAATTATCATTTCATTGATCTTTTCTATTTTTTGTTTCAATTTACTTCTGCTCTGATCTTTATTATTTCTATTCTACTAATTTTGCATTAAGTTTGTTCCTGCTTTTCTAGTTCTTTAAGATGCATCATTAGTTTATTTGAAGTTTTTCTACCTTTTTGATATAGGTGCTTATAGCCATATACTTCCCTCTTAGTACGGTTCACATTATGGATTTAGGTATGTTGTGTTTTCATTATCATTTGTTCCAAAAATGTTTTTAATTTCATTCTTAATTTCTTCATTGACTCGCTGGTCATTCAGGAGCATGTTGTTCAATTTTTATATGTTTGTTTTAGTTTTCAAAATTCCTCTTGTTACTGATTTTGAATTTTATTCCATTGTGGTCAGAGAAGATCTTTGATATTATATCAGTTTTTTAACGTTTTAAGACTCATTTGTGACTTAACATATAGTCTCTGTATATTTTGAATTTTATTCCATTGTGGTCAGAGAAGATGTTTGATGTTATATCAGTTTTTTTTTAACGTTTTAAGACTCATTTGTGACTTAACATATAGTCTCTCCTTAAGAATGATCCGTGTGCTGAACAGAAAAATGTGTATTCTGAAGCCATTGGATAAAATATTCTATAAATATTTATATGGTGCTTTGGCTTATGTTACAGATAAGGCCAGTGTATTTTTGTTGACTTTCTGTCTGGATGATCTGTCCAATGCTGAAAGCACAGTGTTGAAGTCTCCAGCTATTATTAGGGTCTATTTCTCTTTTTAGATCTAATAATATTTGCTTTATATATCTGGGTGCTTAACTATTGGATACATATATATTTACAATTATTGAATGCTCTTGCTGAATTGCCCCCTTTATTATTATATAATAATCTTCTTTGACTTTTATAGTTTTTGTTTTGAAATCTATTCTATCTGTCGTAAGTTTAGCTACTGCTGTTCTTTTATTGGTTTCCATTGGCAGAAAATATCTTTTTTCATCCCTTTATTTTCAGTCTATGTGTGTCTTTATTGGTGAAATGTGTCTCTTGTAGGTAATAGATTGTTGAGTCTTGTTTTCTTTATCCATTCAACCACTCTATGTCTTTTGATTGAAGAGTTTAGTCCATTTACATTCAATGTTACTATTGACAATTAAGAACTTACTTCTGCCATTTTACTGTTGTTTTCTGGTTGTTTTGTGGTCTTCTCTTTCTTCTTTCTCCCTTTCTGTCTTCTTTTAAGTGAAGGTGATTTTTTTCTGGTAGTATGTTTTCATTTCTTGATTTTTACTTTCTGTTTATCTGTTGTATTTTTTTCTATTTGAGGTTACCATGAGGCTTACAAATAATATCTTTTAACTCATTATTTTAAACTGATAGCTATTTAATACTGACTACATAAATAATCAAACTAACAATCATAGAGAAAACTAGTAAAAGCCTTACATTTTAACTTTGCTTTCCTTTTTTAGAAAACTTTTTGTTGTTTCTATTTATATCTCATTGTACTATGTCTTGAAAAGTTGTTGTGCTTATTATTTTGATAGGTTCATTTTTTAGTCTTTCTAGTCAAGATATGAGTAGTTTATACATGACAATTACTCTGTTACCAAATTTTATGTTTTTCTGTGTACTTACTATTACAGTATAGCTTGTTCCTTCAGATGATTTATTAACATCCTTTTATTTCAGATCAGATAACTGTCTTTAACATTTTTTGTAGGGCAGGTCTGATGTTGATTAAATCCCTCAGCTTTTTATTATCTGGGAAATTCTATTTCTCCAGGTTTGAAGGGTATTTCTACTACATATACTATTCTAGGATAAAGCATTTTTTTTTTCTTCAACACTATTAAATATGTCATGCCACTCTCTCTTAGCCAATAAGGTTTTCACTGAAAAGTCTGCTGCCAATGTTTTGGAGCTCCATTGTACATTATTTGTTTCTTTTCTCTTGCTTCTTTTAGAATCTTTTCTTTATCCTTTTCCTTTGGGAGTTTGAATTTTTTTTTTTTTTTTTTTTTTTTTTTTTTTTTTTTTTCTGACGGAGTCTCGCTCTGTCGCCCAGGCTGGAATGCAGTAGCCAGATCTTGGCTCACTGCAAGCTCCACCTCCCAGGTTCACACCATTCTCCTGCCTCAGGTTCCCAAATAGCTGGGACTACAGGTGCCCACTACCACGCCCAGCTAATTTTTTGTATTTTTAGTAGAGATGGGGTTTCACCGTGTTAGCCAGGATGGTCTCGATCTCCTGACCTCGTGATCCACCTGCTTTGGCCTCCCAAAGTGCTGGGATTACAGGTGTGAGCCACCACACCTGGCCAGGAGTTGGATTATTAAATGTCTAGAGATAATCTTATTTGGGTTAAATCTGCTTGGTGTTCTATAACCTTCTATAATCCTTTTGAATATGGATGCCTCTTTCTAGATTTGGAAAGTTCTCTGTTATGATGCCTTTGAATAAACTTTCTAACTGTATCTCTCTCTCTCTACCTACTCTTTAATGCCAATAACTCTTAGATTTGCCCTTTGAAGATATTTTCTAGATCTCGTAGATATGCTTCATTCTTTTCGTTTTTTTTTTTCTTTTTGCTCCTCTGTGTATTTTCAAATAGCCTGTCTTCAAGCTCACTAATTCTTTCTTCTGCTTGGTGACTTCTGCTATTAAGAGACTTTGATGCTTTCTTCAGTATGTCATTTGCATTTTTAAGCTTCAGAATTCCTTCTTGACTTATTTTAATTATTTCAATCTCTTTGTTAAATTTACCTGATAGGATTCTGAATTCCTCCTCTGTGATATCCTGAGTTTTACTCAGTTTCCTCAAAACAGCTCTTTTGAATGATGTGTCTGAAAGGTCACATCTCTGTCTCTTCAGGAGTGGTCCCAGGTGACTTACTTAGTTTGTTGGATTAGAACATTTTTTTCCCGTGTGGTATTGATGCTTGCCAATGTTCTGGGCATTGAACATTCAATGCAGCATCTGGCCATTAAAGAGTTTTATATTTATTGTAGTTTTCACAGTCTGGGATCTTTGTATTATCCTTCTTGGGAAGGCTTTCCAGATGTTAAAAGGGACTCCTGTGTTGTAATCTAAGTTTTTGTTCTCTGCAGCCATATCTGCATTAGAGAGAACCCCAAGCTCAGTAACACTGTGGCTCCTGCAGACTCAGAAAGTTACTGCCTTGATGGTCTTAGATAAGGTCCTGAAGAATTATCTGATTACTGGGCAGAGACTCTTTCTTTCTTCCTTACATTCTTCCAAACAAAGTCTTTCTGTGCTGAACTCAACGGAGCTGGGGGAGGGGTGATACAAACACCCCTGTGGCCAACACCACTGGGACTGTGCTAGATTAGAGCTGAAGCCAGCACATTACTGGATCTTGCCCAAGGCCTGTGGTAAGCACTGCCTAGTTAGCACTTATGTTTGCTCAAGGCCCTTGGGCTCTACAATCAGCAGGTGGGAAAGCCAACAAGGCTTACATCCTTCCCTTCAGGGCAGTGAGTTTCCCCCAGCCCTGGGCAGGTCCAGAGATACCATCTGAGAGCCAGGGTCTAGATTGGAAAACTTTAGGAATCTGCTTGGTGCCCTATTCTACTGCGACTAAGCTGCCACCCAAGCCACACACACACACACACAAAAAGCCCTTCCCAGTCTTCCCTCCCATTTTCACTCTTCTCCTTGTGGTCCCCACTGCCCCAGGCCTGCAGTGAGCACTGCCTGGCTACACTCAATCCCAAGAGGGCTTCAGTAAGCTTGTGGTAAGTGCTGCTAGGCCTGGGACTCTTACTTCACAGCAGTGGGCTCCTCCCTGGCCTAGGGTAGGTCCTAAATGTCATCCAAGGGCCAAAACCTAGAATCCAAACCTCAAGAGCCTGCTTGGTGCTCTGCTCCACTGTGGCGGAGCTGGTCCCCAAGCAGCAAAACTAAGTCCCCTTTACTTTTTCCTCTCCTTTTCTCAAGCATAAGGAGTCTCTCCCTGTAGGCACCACAGCTGGGAATGTGCTTGGTCACCCTTGAAACCAGCACATCTGTGAGTGTCACTCTGAGCCCATGGTGAGTACTGTCCGGGTATCACTGCTGATTATTCAGGACTCAATGGCTCTTTAGTCAGCAGGCGATGAGTCTTGCCCAGACTGGGTTCTTCCATTTAAAGCAGTGGTTTCCCTTCTGGCCCAGGGTGTGTCTAGAAATGTCATCCAGGAGCTAGGGCCTGGAATGGGGGCCTGAGAGCTCTGCCCATTGCCCTATCCTACTCTGGCTGAGCTGGTATTCAAGTTACAAGACAAAGTCCTTTTTAATGTTCTTTCTCCTCGCCTTAATTAGAGGGAAGGAGTCTGTCCCGAAGCTGCAAGCTGCACTGCCTGGGGTTGGGGGAGGGGTGGTGCAACCACGCCCGAGGTCGCCTAGGCCAGTGTCTCACTAGGTCACGTGCCACCCTATTCTGCTGGCTCTGAGCCCAACGCAGCACCCAGACGTGCCCAAGAATTGCAGTCCTTGTGGCCTAGACTGCCTTTCAATTTATTTAGGACCCCGGAGCCCTTTAGCCCATGGGGGTGAGATTTGTGGAAACTCAAGTTCTGACCCCTGGGATGGATGAAATACTGGGTTCAATGCTCCCTCCGTAGGTAGCATGTGAGTTCTGCTTGATGTTGCTTTCTGCTCTGACAGAGCAGCACTGAGTTCTATTGCAAAGTCCTAAAACCAATGCACTCTACTTTCCCAAGAACACTGACTCTCTCTCTGTGCCATGTGGCTGCTGCTGTGGGATGAGGGAGGAGCGGCCTTGGAATTCAAGACTGTCTTTTCTATCCTCTTCAGTGCCTCTTTTAGTGATAAGAAGTTAAAAATAGGTAGAGTGATTACTCATCTGATTTTTGACTTTTAAAAGGGTGGTATTTTGTATTGATAGTTGTTCAGTTTGGTGTTCCTGTAGCGAGGACAACTGGTGAAGGCTTCTATTCAGCCATCTCGCTCTGCGTCCTCAACTTCTTGATTAAAAATAATTTGTTGTTTCTGTGTACCATTTGTCACATTCATAATATGGCTAATTGTTATCAGACATTGTCTTTATGTATCATTTATATATGTGTGTTTTTTTCTGAGTCCATTAAGAAGCAGACACCAAGCTGATTTCAAGCAGTTTATTTAGGGACACACCTTTTTGAGAAAAAAATGGAGAGAGAGCTGAATAATTCTCAGGAATTTGTCTGACCATGGTGCCGGTCTGACTCTGAGTTAAAAAGATGGTAACAAAGCAAGTTAGTTTGGGTGAAGGCATCTTAGACTGACGTAGAGTCTAAGGAATACTTAACAATGCTGTTGGAAGCTCCAGAGCCAAAATCCTTATGCAGTGAATCCTCACATCATCTCTGCTTTAGTATCAGCACTAGATTCAGCCACTGGCTCAGAGCAGCTTGTTGAAAACAAGGTCATTTCACAAATGCAGCTATAGGTTTCAAAGCAAAGGTGTGGGACCCTTGTCAAATTAAGCCCCCCAGAGGAGATCCGTTGAGCTCATTCCCATGGCTGACATAGCATATAATATGGCTGCTACAGAAGTTAAAATTCAGCAGAAGTTTAATAAAATAAATTTAATTATACTGAATTAAAAGTAAGAATAAAAAGGGAGAGCCTTTTCTAAGGAAATTTATTAACATCTGGACGAAACTGTAAAGTTGCCTTCTATTATGAAACATTAGTGTCTAATATAGAAGTTCTCTAACTCTAGCTAAATTCTATTTTGTACACTTATAATACCTGCATGTTAGTAACACTTGGTTTTCTATATTAGATAATATATTATTTACATTTTAAGCTCAACAATTGATTTAGACCATTAAAATATGTTGTCATAGTATTGATGTAATTTATATTTAAATGATCTTTGGTAAAAAATATGTGTATTTTAGAAAACCATATTTTGTTGTTTTCTCTGAGATAGTTGGCAAACATTTTAAGTGTGGCTAGAGACCATTAGGTAAACAAAGAAATATTACATAAAATTATTTTAAAGTCACTCATAGCAAGAGATCAGACAAAGTAAGGTTGCTTTACTTTTCTTCACAGTTACTCAGGAGGCTGAGGAAGGAGAATCACTTGAACCCGAGAGGCAGAGGTTGCAGTGAGCCAGATTGTGCCACTGCACTCGAGCCTGGGCAACAGAGTGAGACTCCATCTCAAACAAAAAAAATTATCTTCTATTAGATGATTTGTTCCCTCGAGCTTTGAGAGGAGGAGGGGCAAGTGGCAGAAGTGGACTCTGAATAATTTCTGTACCAAAACACTCATCTTCCTATCTGCTATCTGCTTACAAGCTCTGTCTTTTGTTTAAAATTCACACTGAATCATGTCTGTTAGTTCTGAGAATCTTTCCAGATTTCTCCTGTACCATTGCCTAGCTGCATCTATATTACCCTGACTCTTTCTTATATTCTCAAGACTTATTATAATTACAGCTATTGAAGCATTTATCATACTGTTTATCTTTGCACTTGTTTAGATATTGAGATTCTAGAGGTTAGGTATTAGAATTTGTTAAACTGTTCACACAGTGCAATAACTAGCAAACAGTTATTGTTAAATAAGTGTTATTTGAATAGAATTGCTACATATAGTTAATTCAAAAATTTAATCATTATATATAATGAATAATATGCAGATACAAAAATGTTTATGAATTACACAGTATAAATAATATTAAGCAAGTAGTATGGATTGAGATATCAACTAGAAGATGTTCATTTTTGTCATTAAGCGTATTTTCCAACCCTTTTTAAAGTTTAAAACCTTTGATAAACTCCCAAATAATCTGTCCTTTTTTTCTATGTGCCAATTTAAAATTTAAAAAAAAAAAAAAATCCCTACAGCACCTTTAAGCTCTACCCTCACTCTTGAGAGAGAAGCGGTTGCCTCATTCCTGAGAGAGAAAAAGAGAGAGAACAGAATTTGGGAACATAGGATCTAATCCAAGCTCTTCAATAAGTGAGCTGTGTGATTTCAGGCATATCCTTTAATCTCACTGGGTTTCAGGATTTTCATCTGTAAAGTGAGGGGATTGAACCAGATCATCTCCAAAGTCACTCCAGCTCCAAAGCAAACTCCAGGGTCTTAAGATTGCCTCAGACCAGAACATCCAGCTTTCTGTGCTATTCTTCTCTCTAATGCCTTGTGGTAGTGCACAAGGACTACTAAGTGTTAATCATTCTCTTAAAGGAGGCAACAATTCTTCAGAATAGGAATTTCCTGGGCAAAAAATAGCTATGAAAATGTGATACACGAATCATTCAAAAACCTACTATATCTAAAATATAGCTCTATTCACCATACTGCCAAGTGTACCCTTAAGTATAAATAAATCCTAGGCTCTATAAACCTATTCTGTTGACATTCTGCCAGAGACAGACACACCCATATTCTTTGGATCTGGCGTCTAACGTACCTCGATATGGCTAATATCTAAATATGGAAAACTTGGACATTAAATCAAGATAGTAGATTTTCTGGAGATATATATATATATATATATATTCTTTCCTAGCTCTCAGTTTATCCCTAACTTTAGTGTCAGCCTCTGAAAACTTTTAAAAGCATATAATCTTTTTTAAAAAAATTCTTAAAATTGAAGCTCATTTGCAGTGTGTTATTTGCAAAGATCCAAAGTAGTATTCTACCACATTCTGACAATTTCTGCAAAAGACAAAATTACAACCAATTTATTTATAGACCTAATGGCTTTTATTTGCCATTCATGAATTGAGGCTGGCTCCTTCCAACAAAATATAATGAAGAGCTCACACTGGGCAATGGCAAAACAGTGAATTTTGTAAGGTGGGAACAAGAAAACAGAACAATGGGGAAAAAGCCAATTGGTTAACATTCAGTTATTTGAGTTTGCTTTTCTTTGAAGGGTTAAAGCAGAGAGGACTCTCCTATTATGCTGACTCTGATTTCAAAACAACTGGTTTGTTTTTAGATCAATCTACTTCCATAAAGTTTTAGTTTGATTATCTGATATTTAGTACAAGTGACTTCATTTTCATTTGGACTGGTCTGCTAGGACCTAGTACAGGAGCTCAGTCCAAAATAATGGCCTCCCAGAATTCTTTAACATTTCCAGTCTCTACATTTTGAGCCTGGTTATTTGCAAAATCTTATCAACATAATGAATTTTGGAGAAAAATAAGAGATAAGCAATATTCCCTTTCTTTAGAAAAAAATATAAAAACAGATAGATGAGGGAATATTACAAAAGAAAACCAATTTTTTTTTTATTTAAAGGAGGAAAAGGAGATGTAAGCTTTTATTTAAATAAACAGAAATGCAAGTCTTCTACAGGAAACATTTAAGAAATTCTTTTCCTGTTCCTCAAAAAATAAAACCTTAAAAAAATAAACTAGTTGCCTTAAAAAATTATATCATTTAACACTATGCCCTATGTTCACACTAAACAGTAAATGATTATTTTAATGAAATGAACAATATATATGCAAAGACAAAATAATTATATTAAAACCACTTCAAGAGTTACTCTTATTACATGGATAATCTGAGCAATCTTTCAAGGTCAGCACAAACCTATTTCCCCTCCCACTGTGATGATAAGCAATATAAAATACTAGGAAAGGGCCGGGTGTGGTGGCTCAGGCCTGTAATCCCAGCACTTTGGGAGGCCGAGGCGGGTGGATCATGAGGCCAGGAGATCGAGACCATCCTGGCCAACACAGTGAAACCCCTTCTCTACTAAAAATACAAAACAAAACAAAAAATGATGGGCGTGCTAGCGGGCACCTGTAGTCCCAACTACTTGGGAGGCTGAGGCAGAATAGCTTGAACCCAGGAGGCAGAGCTTGCAATGAGCCCAGATTGCGCCACTGCACTCTAGCCTGGGGGACAGAGTGAGACTCCATCTCAAAAAATAAAATAAAATAAATAAAATAAAATAAAATAAAAATACTAGGAAAGATCAAGCCTTGTCCACTGCCTCAAACCACTTTCAAGTTGGCTTTGGATGAACTGCTGTTATTTCATTTGCAGGACTAATACATCACCCTGGAAGAAGGTATTGTCATTATGGCCTGTATCTGTCCAATTATCTCAATGATGAAATGCACAGTGCTTTATTTCACTACTATCTCAGTCTCTGGAAATTCAAGCTAATATTGAATGAAAAATATAGTAGGCCTAAACAAATAAAGTCCATAATTAACTTTAAAAAAAGAAAAATAGTGAGCGATCATGCCAAAAAAAAAAAAGATATGAAGAAAACTGGAATGCATAAGAGAATTATCAGAGAATTATCCCATTTCAAAAAACATAACGAAAAATTTTTAAAAATCTAAAATTCAAACACATATAGTCAATGAAAGCAATTGAGAGGATTTTTCTCATTAAAGACTCACTCAGTTGTTACTTTTGATAGCCAGCATTTCTGAGATAAATCACAATGTGTTTTACTAAAAATTACTCTTCACAGGATATTTTAGAAGACTATTTCCAGGAAACCTTTAAAGAAGGATCATAATATTTTATACTAAACTCAACACTAACTGTTTTTATTTATTTATTTTTACTAGTCAAGTCATGAACTTGGAAAGAACTTTCCATATGAGGGAAATGGTGATTGTCCCATATGCCTTTGAAATCTGTTTCCTGTAAAGAAATAGAGTTTTAAGCCTCATCAGTTTTTAAACATAAAGAAAGTACTTGACATAGTGTAGTGAAAAAAAGTTATAGTCTCTCATTATTAATTCACAGATCAGCTGTTCAAGCAAAATTGTTTCTGAATTTATAGCAAACTAAAAGAAGCATAAAAAGTATTTCTTCCTTGTGGTCTCCATAAACAGCTTTAACAGGTACTAGGTAATAAGTGCAATATAAATGCCTTTCCAAATAGATAAGTGAAGCTGTGTTCGGGTTGCATTATGCTGTAATGTGTTTTCAGTCCATAGGCCCATTCCAAAGCAACTGACTTCTTTTGTATTCTCTTTTCCTAAGGAAGAAATGTGAGGCATTGTGGTATGATTTATCTCAGAAAAATAAAGCAAACTCCCTAGGGTACTTTGAAGAGTAGTATTTAGGTGTCCTGCAGGGAATGCTTAAAGCACTTGCTGTTTTTGTTGTTGCTGCACACAGTCTGCTAGAAGAAAGCAAGGGTTAGCAATACAGACAGCCCTAAGGTCCAGCGTGGATGCTCAGGTTCTCTGAGATATGCTAGCACTTCCATGCTTTTAGATCTCTTGGCACCATCATCACCTTCTCTATGATCATTCCAAAACTTCCTAGTTTCCGAGATATTCAAAGGTAATCAAAATAAGAAAATTGGTTCTGGACTTTTAAAAAGATTCTCACTAGCTCAGGAGAAAAAACTGTTTTTCTGTTCAGAAATATAATGACTCTCATTAAAATATCAATAGTAGTAATAGTAGACACTCTTTACATCGAAAGACATTTTTTTAACACACACAGACACACACATTATTTTGTGCTAGGCAATCTACTGGGTACTTAATTTATAACATTTACAGTGTTCTAAACAATCCTTTACAACAGAAATTTATAGATATTAATAAAAAATGAAATACAGAATTTATGTAATGCCAATTATATTAGTCTGGCTTCTCTAAAGAAACAGAACCAATACCATATATACAATACCCTATATATATTATGACCTATATAATATACATAATAAATCTCTTCATATATTCATATATTCAATACATGAAAATATATATGCCGTGTATAATATACATAGCACATATAAGGTATTGAATATATGAATATATAAAGAGATTTATTATAAGGTATTGGTTCATGCAATTATGAAGGCTGAAAAGTCCCACAATCTGCTGTCTGCAAGCTGGAGACTGAGAGAAGTTGGTGGTATAGTTTGAAGGCCTGAGAGCTAGAAAGCTGATGGTGTAGGTTCCAGCCATTTTCTAAAGATTTGAGAATCAAGAGCATTTACGGCAGTAGAAAACCAATGCCCCAGCTCATGCAGTCAGGCTGAAAGCAAATTTAAGCTCCCTCCTCCTTTTTGTTCTATTCAAGCCCTCAACAGATTGGACGATGCCCACCCACATTAGGGAGAGCCATCTGCCTCATCCAGTCCACCAATTCAAATGTGAATCTTTCAGAAACACTCTCACAGACATACCCAGAAATAATATTCAATCAGCTATCTGGGGATCCTGTGTTCCAGTCAAGTCAACACATAAAATTAACCATCACAGGTCCACTCCTTTTCAACTTGGAACCCATGCACATCTCCTTAAACCCTAATCTCCAAATGAAGGCAATAACAAAGTTCCAACTCACCTGATACAACTATCTTGTGTAGAACTGAAAATGTAGTAACCTTACCCTAGAAGAAGAAATAATGTCTTTGATACACGCACATTATTTTGTGCTAGGCTATCTACTGAGTACTTTTTTTTTTTTTTTTTTTTTTTTTTTTATAATTGAGACAGAGTCTTTTGCTCTGTAGCCCAGGCTGGAGTGCAGTGGCGCGATCTTGGCTCACTGCAAGCTCCACCTCCCGGGTTCATGCCATTCTCTTGCCTCAGCCTCCTGAGTAGCTGGGACTACAGGTGCACGCCACCACGCCCGGCTAATGTTTTTGTATTTTTAGTAGAGTTGGGTTTCACAGTGTTAGCCAGGATGGTCTCGATCTCCTGACCTCGTGATCCGCCTGCCTCGGCCTCCCAAAGTGCTGGGATTACAGGCGTGAGCCACAGTGCCCAGCCTCTACTGAGTACTTTCTTTATAACATTTACAGTGTCTGTAATAATCCTTTACAATAGAAATTTATAGATATTAATAGACAATGAAATATGAAAATTATGTAATGCCAACTATATTAATCTTGTTTCTCTAGAGAAACAGAACCAATACCATATATACATATTTATTTATTTATTTATATTTAATACCATACACATAATATATATGTTATGGCCTATATAATAGATATAATAAATCCCATGTATTTATATATTCAATATTCATATATTCAATACATGAAAATATATATGCCATCTATATAATATTATGTAGTAAGGCATATATATGATATTGAATATATTCAATATGAATGGTATTCATATCCTCAATACGTGAAAATATATATGCCATATATATAATATTGCATATACAGCATATATATGGTATTGAATATATGACTATATGAAGAGATTTATTATCAGGTATTGGCTTTTACTCTTCCCCTTGATATTCTTTAACTCAAATACTGTGATATAAAATTGACAACACTTAAATACTTAATATTATAATAAAGTCAATATATCTTATGTTGCATGATAAGGAAATAAGAGAGGAAAGAAAACAACCATCTCTTTAAATCAAAAGATATTTAAAGATATTTGCTTAACATACACACACACTCACACACATGCACACCTTACATACAGGCACATTTTCTTAACAAACTAAGGAGGAGATACTTATGACAATTGCTAGTCCTTGTTTTTGTAACTGGTCACATGGCCGTAGCTAGTATTTATAACTACCTTCTTCCACTACTCATTCTGTATCCCCTTTTCCTTCAGTAAGCACCTTAGCTGGTTGTGGTTCTTTACCTGGTGGGGTTACCCAAACTTTGATTCCTGGAGAGTCTACATCGTTAGTAGTCCTATCAGGAATAAATTGTAGTTTTCTGTTGACCTTAATCATAGGCTACTGTAATACTAAGAGATGCCCCAAGGTGGCCCTCTTTGTTCCAGACATACTCTTTCTTACCTCCATTGCAGAGTAGCAGTTTCCTGTTGGTGATCAAACTCAATTACCCCAGCCAGCACCATAACTCTCTTCTTTGCCTGTTGATTCAGAGGCATGAGGAACTCAAACTGGCCTTGTGACAGTTTTAACTTCCTCTTCAGCTGAATGATTATTGTGTCCTCTGGTGGAAGCATTCCTCCCTCTGCAATTAAGACCTCTAGGCCAGCAGAACATAAAGTTGCAGAAATAGGAAATTCTGCTAATAGGTCACTGGTATAACAGTGACTGGGGCCACTCCTATTTCCACCCCTTGATTCCTGAACCTATGAATCTCATCTTTAAAGTTAGGAGATGAGTTTGGAGAGACAGGGCCAGTTGCAATTTATTCTGAGTGAGGTGAATGCCATTGGAAGTTTTGACCAGAGATGTGATAGAATCTAATTTTCATTAGAAAAGTGTCATTACTGGTTGTGGAGATTAGATTCTCAAAACAAGGGGGTTGGCAAACTGTAAGGTAATGTGGAAGTCGAAATCTAAGGACAAGACCTCAGGACAGACATTCCTTAAGGACATGGTAGTCAGAAACAGTATTCAGAAACTTACCTCTTTTCTTTAGGAGTATTTTCTTCCTTTTTTCTTTCTTTTTTGGCTGGTGCTTTGCCTGCTTATCCCACTACATTTTTTTTAATGTCCTTATTTTTAAAATGCTATGCAAAAATACATATGTAATTGGTAGGAAAATCATGTTTGTTGCAACTATTTGGCAAATATGTATGTTTTAGACAGAAGAAAAATGACTTAAATGATTACAAAGGCTGGGCAAATAATAAAGAGGACATAAACTATGAAAAAATATGACTAGTGCCAGAAGAGAGACTATGGCTTCAATGCCATTGGTAAAAAACAGCAACTGAAGTTCTTCAGTCTGTCCTTCTTTTAAGGGATTATGTGTGTATTATAGGTTATCCTGGAAGCTCTACATGAAACAGATTGAAATGTGATTGAGAAGTGTGTTTAAGATGTTTAGGAAGCTGTTTTGGGAATAATGCATGAGATGATGAGTGACTCTTATATTAAAGCTCTGTGTTAGAGACTACAAGTACTGCAGATGGGCTAGCCGAAGACTTATATCTCAAGGAGCTTAAAAACAAGAATGAAATACGTCTTTGCTATACACATTTCACTTGTATAATGCAAGGCAGCTTGTATTTGATATTACAGACTATGTTGCCTATTTTGTTCCCAACATTTGGATGGGTTTTGTCTTGTCTTTATCTGACTAATATTTTTCAGTACAGTAAGTCCTTACCATCATGAATAGGTTCTTGGAAATTGTGACTTTAAACTAAATAACATATAAACTAATGACATAAACCCAGTTTTACCATAGACAGAGTAATATGAACATCACCAGTCTTCTAAATAAAAACCCAAGACACTTTTAATAATAAATATTTTGTATTAAATGTGAGCTATACATAAAGATTAATAGAAAAGAGCAATATAATTTTATTTATCAAACTTTTGGTGAATTAGTGAGTGATCACTGTCATAATGGTGGTGGTTTAAATCAAGAAATAAATATTTGCAGAGCAAAAATTATAAGGAGCACCACTTCCCACCTTGCAGTCAAAAACAAGCAGTAACAAATATGGTGGGCTCGCTGAGTGCTTTTGTACTGTATCATTTATTGTCGTGCATTTGTATGATTATCATCTGCTTTACAAATTTTTGTTTGTCAGTAATTTATATTCATTCATTTATTTATTTTCTAACGCACTAATTCAAGTTTAGGGTCATGGTGGACAGAGATTATCCTGGCAGCTTGCAGTGCAAGGGAGGAACCAGCCACAGACAGGATGCCATCCCATAGCAGGGCACACTCACACACATTCACCCACACTCACACTTAAACTGGTGCCAGGTAAACACACCAATGAACTTAATGTACGCATCATTGGGCTGCAGGAGGAAAACAGATGAATTGAGCTAAACCCACCC
The DNA here is from genome assembly GCF_028858775.2 of Pan troglodytes. Classification (NCBI taxonomy): domain Eukaryota; kingdom Metazoa; phylum Chordata; class Mammalia; order Primates; family Hominidae; genus Pan; species Pan troglodytes. The sequence continues at coordinate 163,136,959 of NC_072401.2, read as the reverse complement.
AGACATTGGGAGCACTTGTAAGCTTCACATAGTCAGTAGTCCTGGCTGGGAATTGATTTTTTTTCTCATCAATTTTATAATGAAACGATGTTGAACTAAACAACCTTGTTGAAGGACCTGCTGTACTTAATTTCCTCCAGAAGGACTTTCATAATCTCCATCAGTCTGTGTAAATTGTTCATTTTCCAGTGGAACTTCATGACTAATCCTAACACCAAGTACATGGTGCTAACGTGATTTATGTATCCATTAGCATCTCTTTTAAGTGTTTATTTAACAAACAAATGTGGAAGTATGTGCACGATGCTGTTTTATTTGTGTTGTGTGATTTAACTAATTTCCTTTGCACAAGACCCCCGTGAGTAAATGTTATTTATATTCTTATCTTACAGATGAGGAAACTAGATCCCTGAGGGATACGTAGTATTTGGTAGGATTTGAAGGCAGGTAACCTGGCCCCCAGGCCCAAATCTTAATTCTTAATCAACTGTAAATTCCTCAAGCATAATGACATTTCACATACAATACCTATTTCTATTATCTAGGCTGGTTTTTAAACAGGACACTATGAAAAGAGGAAATTGTAAATGCCAGGAAAGGATAAAGCATGTTAAATAAAATAGCAACTTTATAAATTTAGCTGAAATGTAAGGTGACATTACTGCAAATTAGAATGAAATAATACATACAAATCATTCTATGAATGGCATGATTAAAAGAGGGAATAGTGCACTCAGGTTGCATTAACAGGAAGAGTTATTGGTTGTTGTGCAAAATTAGCTAGAGTTAAAGCAAACAAATAAAAACAGTTAAATATCTATTTCATATGCTACTTCAGAATTAGGCTACTGTTAAAGCATAAAATAGCGTTATCTCTGCTTGTTAAATAAGCAACATAAAAAGAGACTGTTGAATGCAGAGATTTTAGTATAGCATACTGCATATGTGACTTTAAACTAAATAACATATAAACTAATGACATAAACCCAGTTTTACCATAGACAAATTAATATAAATATCACCAGTCTTCTAAATAAAACCCAAGACACTTTTAATAATAAGCATTGTATTAAATGTGAGCTATATGCAAAGATTAATAGAAAAGAGGATGAGGTTCTTTAAGAATATGGTCAATTTATTTACACAGAGTAGAAATTGCACCAATAATGGGTAATGGTTTCATGAAGAATCTTTCTTTTTTTTTTTTTTTTTTTGAGATGGAGTCTTGCTCTGTCACCCAGGCTGGAGTGTGGTGGCATGACATGATCTTGGCTCACTGCAAGCTCCGCCTCCCGGGTTCATGCCATTCTCCTCCCTCAGCCTCCCGAGTAGCTGGGACTACAGGCGCCCACCACCACACCCGGCTAATTTTTTGTTATTTTTAGTGGAGATGGGGTTTTACCATGTTAGCCAGTATGGTCTTCATCTCCTGATCTTGTGATCCCCCCACCTGGGCCTCCCAAAGTGCTGGGATCACAGGTGTGAGCCACCACGCCTGGCCCATGCAGAGTATTTTTTAAACTTACAGAAATTAATTCAGAAAAATGTGCTGGTGGATTAATACATTGTATGTATCTGAAGCTCTCAAGATGACAGAGCAAGTAATGATTTTATTCATATTTAAAATAAAATAGCCAAATAGTAGGGAAAGAAAATCTTGCATAGACATAAACACAACAAAAGAAAAAGCTTGTGAAAGATATATTATGACTATTTTAAAGTTGTTAATGTCACAAATAAATTAAAGAAGTTGAATGAAAGGTCAATGGCTCTGTCAGTTGTCTAAACTAAATTGTTTATTCTGATGAGCCATGGCAATCTGACAATACATTTAACCTTTCATACTTATCAGAGAAAAAGAACAGCATTTGGTGACCCTTCTATCACATGGAGCTTTTTAATTTTTCTCTTGGGATAATAATGACAAAATTATGTGTTGCAGTAGATCATTGTGCTTTAGGGAAAACACTTGCCATTCCATCTATATAGGTTGATGAATTGGCCTCAAAAAGCTCATCAACGAATAAAGATGTGGAATTAGAGTAAACATTGTCTTATATATTGACTATGCTGAAATATTTCTCCATATGGCATTTAAAAAAATCTGAGTGCTGTGAATAAAGAAATGATCTGCACAGGCTATCATCACTCACTTACCCGTTGTAGACATAAATTAAAGAACAATGTCAAATAGCAGCTGGTGCTTTGAAATGCTATATATATATATATCCCCTATATGTATGATATATATATGTGTATATATATCATACATATATATATCTCCCATATATATATGTTCTCTCTCTCTCTTTCTCTCTCTCTCTCGCTATATATATATATGTATCCCCTATAATACAACATATCTCTTTTTGAGTAGGTAAAAGAGGAGAAATTATTTTAAAGCCAAAGCAGCTAAGTGAGGCTCAAAAGTGAAGAGACGGCTGAGCATGGTGACTCACGCCTGAAATCCCAGCACTTTGGGAGGTTGACGCGAGTGGATCACCTGAGGTTAGGAGTTCGAGACCAGCCTGGCCAACATGGTGAAACACCATCTCTACAAATCTACAAAAGTTATCCAGGCATGATGGTGGGTGCCTGTAACCCAAGCCACTCAGGAAGCTGAGGCAAGAGAATCACTTGAACCCGGGAGGCAGAGGTTGCAGTGAGCCGAGATTGCACCATTGCACTCCAGCCTGGGCAACAGAGCGAAGCTCCAGCTCAAAAAAAGAAAACAAAAAAGAAGTGAAGAGACAAACAATGCTGGCCCAAGCTGGGGGGGGGGGCAGCATTGTATATTGTAACTCTTAAATATATTTATGTATCTTATTTTCTCAGTGAAATGATATAAAGTTTTGAAAAGGATAAGCCGGTGAGTGATATTTGTATTTTTGTAATTTTAATGTATTTTCTTGACATCGTACCATTATTGTTAATGATAATAGGTATAATTTACTAAGCACCTACAATATATCAGATTTCAAACATACCTTTCCCTAATTTTCACTGGTTATGCATTAGTAGAAAGGAGTCAAAGAAACATTATTAAGAAAGAAACAAAGAAAAGCAGTAAAGTTCAGATAAAGTCACTTATTCAATATGTCACAAACTAAGACATAGGAGACCAGGACTCAAAGCCAGACCTAACTCCAGAACATGTGTTTTTCACCATACGAAGAATCATTAGAAACCTGAATCAGAATATTCTCTTTTGACATTAGAATTCGTATCATTGTTTTTAAAAAGAAAATAATAAGTCTGTTAATTTTTTTTCCAAATGCAGAAGGAAATGAACTGCCAGTTAATTTGCTTTTGGGATTGCTGATTTGTTGTTGTTATTCTCATCTTTTATGTTTTTCTGAATCCTTTCTTGCTTTTGTTGATTCTCTACCTGTAATTTTTTAACCTTTTTAATGGGCTTAAATGATAAATACATTCATCTAGGTTGGACCTACATTGATTTTCCTATGTGAATTGCTAAGGATAAAAAGATTCAGGACACCAGACTGATATTCTAATGTTAAATAAATGGCCCCTTTGAACTCAATACTAAAATTACACCAAAGATTCTAGAGACATGACCCTCTGACACTGGTAGACTCAGAAGATCTCTAATGGCACACATTTTAATTTATTTTAACTTATATCAGGTGAATGATCTAAATGTATGAATAATATTTTGTCTCGTTTTATTTCTATTCCTAATGACTATTATGGTCTTCTACAGATGATTATGGTTTTTCAATCTGTTAATTAAAATTAAGAGTGGATTGAAGATGTGGTAAAACTACTATTCAAATGTGCCACAAGACAGAGACAGGATTCTACATCATCAGTGTTATCTTGAGTTAGAATTGAACATTGATTTCTACTTGTTTTTGCTATGAATTACTTTTAGCTTAATCATTAATTAATATTTAAAATTAAATTATTTCTTTAATTTTTTATATTGAAGTGAAATTCACCTAACAAAATTAAACATTTTATTTATTTTTATTTCAACGTTTTATTTTAGATACAAGGGGTATATCTGCAGCAGATATTTTACTTGGGAATATGGAGTGATACTGAGGTTTGGAGAATGGGATCCTGTCACCTGTAACTAGCATGGTACCCAGTAGGTAGTTTTTCTAACCCACTCTCCCGCCCTCCACCTTTTAGTGTTCATCAGTGCATGTTGCTCCTGTATTTATGTCCACATGAAATGTTTAGTTACTGCTTACAGGTGAGAACATGAGGTATTTTGTTTTCTGTTTCTGGATTAATTTGTTTAGGATTATGGCCTCCAGCTACATCTATGTTGCTGCAAAGGACATGATTTCATTGTATTTTATGTCTACGTAGTATTCCATGGTTCATATTTACCACGTTTAATTTATCCAATCTATCATTGATGAACACCTGGGTAGCTTTCATGTCTTTGCTATTATAAATAGCACAGTAATAAACATATGAGTTCATGTCTTTTTGGTATGATTGATTTATTTTCTTTTGAGTATATGCTTAGTAATGAGATTGCTGGATAAAACGGTAGCTCTGTTTTATGTCTTTTGAGAAATTGCCATACTGCTTTCCACAGTGGCTGGACTAATTTACATTCCCATAAAAAGTGTATAAGCATGGCTTTTTCTCCACAACCTTGCCGGCATCTGTTGTTTTTTGGCTTTTTAATAATGGCCATTCTGACTGGTCTTAGATGATATCTCATTGTGGTTTTGATTTGCATTTCTGTGTTGATTAATGATGCTGAACATTTTTTTTCATATGCTTCTTGGCCACTTGTGTGTCTTTTTTTTTTTTTTTTTGAGAAGTGTTTATTCATGTCCTTTGCCCATTTTTTAATTTTTTTTCCTATTGATTTAAGTTCCCTATAGATTCTGAATATTAGGACTTTGTCAGATGCATAGGTTGAGTTATCTTCTCCCATTCTGTAGGTTGTCTATTTGTTCTGTTGTTAGTTTATTTTTCTGTGCAGAAGCTCTTTAGTTTAAAAAGGTCCCACTTGTTCGTTTTTGTTTTTATCGCAATTGCCTTTGGGGACTTAGTCAAAAATTCTTTGTCAAGGCCAATGTTGAGAAGAGTTAGGTTGTTGTCCAGGATTTTAATAATTTGAGGCCTTACATTTAAATCTTTGATCCATTTTGAATTAATTTTTGTATACAGTGAAAGTTAGGGATCCAGCTTCAATCTTCTGCAGATGGCTAGCAGTTATCCCAGCACTGTATATTGAATAGCAAGTCCTTTCCATGTTGCTTTTTTGTTTTCTTGGCCTTGTTGAAGATTAGGTGGTTGTAGGAGTGTGGGTTTATTTCTGAATTGTCTGTTGTGTTCCATTGATCTATGCGTCTGTTTTAGTGCCAGTACCAAACTATTTTGTCTACTGTGTTTTTGTTTTGTTTTGTTCTGTTTTGTTTTAGAATATACTTTAAGTTCTAGGGTACACATGCACAACCTGCAGGTTTGTTACATATGTATACATGTGCCATGTTGGTCTGCTGCACCCATTAACTCATCATTTACATTAGATATTTCTCCTAATGCTATCCCGCCCCCATCCCCCTACCCCACGACAGGCCCCAGTGTGTGATGTTCCCCACCCTCTGTCCAAGTATTCTCATTGTTCAGTTCCCAGTGTGAAGTCAGGTAGTGTGATGCCTCCAGCTTTGGTCTTTTGCTTGAGATTGCTTTGGCTGTTTGGGCTCTTTTTGGTTCTATATGAATTTTAGGTTAGTTTATTTCTAATTCTGTGAAGACTGATATTGGTAGTTTGATTGGAATGGCATTGCATTTGTAAATTGCTTTGGGTAGTAAGTCCATTTTTATGACATTGATTCTTCCCATCCATGAGCATGTAATGTATTTCTATTAATTTGTGCCATCTCTGATTTCTTTCAGCGGTCTTCTAGTTCTCTTTGTAGAGGTCTTTCACCCTCCTTGTTTAGCTGTATTACTGGATTTTATTTTCTTTTTGGCTATTGTAAGTGAAACTGTGCTCTTGATTTCACTCTCAGCCTGGATGTTGTTAGTGTATGGAAATGCTACTGATTTTTGTACATTGATTTTGTATCCTGAAACCTTAATAAGTTGTTTATCAATTCTAGGAGCCTTTTAGCAGAGATACTAGAATTTTCTATCTGTAGAATCACATCATTAGTGAAGAGAGATAGTTTGAATTATTTTCCTATTTGGATGCCTTTTATCCCTTTCTTTTCTTTCTCTTGCCTGATTGCTCTGGCTAGGACTTCTAGTACTATGTTAAATGGGAGTGCTGAGAGTGGGCATTCTTGTCTTCTTCCAGTTCTCAAAGGGGATGGCTTGAGCTTTTGCCCATTCAGTATGATATTGGCTATGCTTTGTCATAAATGGCACTTGTTATTTCTAGGTATGTTCCTTTGATGCCTGGTCTGTTGAGGGTTTTTAATCATGAAGCGATATTAGATCTTATTGAAAGCTTCCTCTGCCTCTGTTGAGCTGATCATATGGTTTCTGCTTTTGATTCTGTTTATGCAGTATATCACTTACTTATTTGCATATGTTGAATTAGCCCTGCATGCCAGGAATAAAGCCTACTTGATCATAGTGTATTAACTTTTTGATGTGCTACTGGATTTTATTTGCTAGTATTTTGTTGAGGATTTTTGCATCTATGTTCATCAGGGATATTGGTCTTAAGTTTTTTTTTTTTTTTTCCGTCTCGGCCAGATTTTGGTGTCAGGCTGATACTGGCTTCATAGAATAAGTTAGGAAGGAACTCCTCCTTCTCAATTGTTTGAAAAGTTTTAGTAGGATTAGTATCAGTTCTTCTTTGTGCATCTGGTAGACTTTGGCTGTGAATCATCTGGTCAGGGGCTTTATTTGGTTGGCAGATTATTTTCTAATGATTTAATTTCAGAAGTTGATATTGGTCTATTCACGCTTTCAATCTCTTCCTGATTCGATCTCGAGAGATTGTCTGCTTCCAGGAATTTATTCATTTCTTCTAGAATTTCTGTGCATAGAGTTTTTCATAGTAGTCTCTGAGGATCTTTTGTATTTCTATGGGATCAGTTGCAATATCATCTTTGTCATTTCTGATTGTGCTTATTTGGATCTTCTCTTTTTTTTCTTTGTTAATCTAGCTAAAGGTCTATCAATCTTATTTTCTTTTTTTTGGAACAACCAACCCTTGGTTTCATTAATCTTTCATATGAATTTTTACATTTCAATTTCATTAAGTTCTTCTCTAATTTTAGTTATTTCCTTTCTTCTGCTAGCTTGGGGGTTTATTTATTTTTTTCCTTTTTCTTCATTCCTTTAAGTGCAAAATTAGATTTTTAATTTGAGAACTTTCTAACTTCTTAATGAAGATATTTTAGAGCCATAAACTTTCCTCTTAACACTCCTTTGGTGACATTCTAGAGATTTTGATAAGTTGTGTCTCTGTTTGCATTGATTTCAAAAATTTTTTTCATTCTGTCTAATTTCTGTTTTCATCCAGAATTTCTTCAGGAGAAAGTTGTTTAATTTCTATGTTTTCATGTAGTTTTGAGAGATCTTCTTGGTATTTATTTCTATTTTCATTTCACTGTGGTCCAAGAGTGTGCTTGTTACAATTTATATTGTTTTGAATTTGTGGAGGCTTGCTTTATGACTGAGCATTTTGTTGATCTTAGAATATGTTCCATGCACAGATGCGAAAAATGTATACTCTGTGATTGTTGGGTGGAGTGTTCTGTAGATGTTGACAAGGTCCAGTTGGTCAAGTGTCAAGGTTAAGTGCAGAATTTTTTAAGTTTCTTGCCTTGGTGATCTACTTAATGCTGTCAGTGGGGTGTTCAAGTCTCTCACTCTTATCATGTGGTTGGCTAAGGCTTTTCATAGGCAAAGAGTAACTTGTATGAATCTGGGTGCCCCAATTTTGTTTGCATGTATTTTTAGAATAGTTAAGGCTTCCTGGTGGATTGTACCTTTTATCATTATGTAATGTTCTTCATTATTATTCTTAATTTTATTGGTTTAAAATCTGTTTTATCTGATATAAGAATAGCAACTCTGGCTTTTCTTTTGTTTTCTGTTTGCATGGCAGATCTTATTCCACTCATTTACTTTTAGCCTGTGGGTATCATTAGATGTGAAATGGGTCTCTTGAGGAGAGCAGATGGATGGGTCTTGTTTTTTTATGCAACGTGCTACTCTGTGTCTTTTAAGTGGCCATTTAAGTAAGCCTATTTACATTCAAGGTTAGTATTCATATGTGATTTTGATCCTGTCATGGTGTTGTTAGCTGTTTGTTATTTAATATATAGATGTGATTTGTAGTTGCTTTATAGTGACTATGGGCTATGTGTTCAAGTGTGCTTTTGTGGTAGCAGGTTTGTTCTTTTGAATCCAAGTTTAGCACTCCCCTAAGGACCTTTTGTAAAGATGGTCTAGTTAAAACATATTCCTATCTGGGTGCGGTGGCTCACGCCTGTAATTGCAGCACTTTGGGAGGCCAAGGCAGGTGGATCACGAGGTGATGAGTTCGAGACCTGCCTGGCCAATGTGGTGAAACCCCATCTCTACTAAAAATACAAAAATTAGCCTCATGTGGTGGCACATGTCTGTAATCCCAGCTACTCAGGAGGCTGAGGCAGGAGAATAGCTTGAACCCAGGAGGCAGAGGTTGTAGTGGGCCAAGATCACGCCACTGGACTCCACCTAGTGACAGAGCAAGACTCCATCTCAAAAAAAAAAAAAATAATAATAATAATAATAATAAAATAATAATTCCCTCAGCATTTGCTCTCAGGGAAAGGTTTTATTTCTCCTTAATTTAAGATGCTTAGTTTGGCAGGATATGAAATTCTTGATTGAAATTTATTTTCTTTAAGAACACTGAAAACAGGCCCCAGTCTCTTCTAGCTTATAAGGATTCTGCTGTGTGGTCTGCTGCTAGCCCGATAAAGTTCTCTCTGTAGGTCTCCTGGCCTTTCTCTCTAGCTGCCTTTAAGAGCTTTTTCTTTTGCATTGACCTTGGTGAATCTCATGGCTATGTGCCTTGGAAATAGTCATCTTGTATAGTATCTGTTTAGGATTCTCTGTATTCCTTAGGTTTGCATGTTGACCTCTCTAGTGAGATTAGGGAATTTTTAATGAACTATATCCTCAAATATAAGTTATTTATTCTTTCTCCTATTCTCTCAAGAATGCTGATGTGTCATGGATATGGTCTCTTCACATAATCCCATATTTCTCAGAGGTTTTGTTCATCTTTGTTAATTCTTTTTTATTTTTGTCTGACCAAGTTGATTTGACAAACTGGTCTTCACGCTCTGAGATCCTTTCCTCAACTTCTGCTGCTAATACTTCTGATTGTATTATACAATTCTTGTAGTGAATTTTTTAGCTCAAGAAGCTCAGTTTGGGTACTTCTTAGAAGAGAAATGTTCTCTTTTAGCTCTTGAGTTATTTTACTGTATTGATTGGCTTCCTTGGACAGAGTTTTAACTTTCTCCTTGATCTCAATGAGCTTTCTTGCCATCTGGATTCTGAATTCCATATATGTCATTTTAGGCAATTCAGAATAGTTCGGAATTATTGCTAGGGAGCTAGTGAGCTCATTTGGGGATAAGGGGATACTATGACTGTGAATTGCCAGCATTCTTGAGCTTATTCTTTCTCATTTGGGAGGGCTGGTATTTCTTTAATTGTGGTTTAAATTGAGTATCATCTTTTGACATCATTTCTGAATGTTTTCAGAGGACTAAAGGTCTGTACTGGGTCTTCATTGATGGTAGAATTCTTGTTCTTGGTTTTGCAGGAGGGGGAATTAGTAAAGTGATTTTTAGTGTCGAAGTTTAGGCTGTGATCCAATAAATGCTGATTGAGAGCAACGGGCAGTAGATAGGTTCTTACTCAGTCACATGGTTCCTTTATATGTCTTTGCATTTGAAGTTGTGTTCTGTGGTGTGAGGAGAAGAGAGGTGACCCTCTCACCAGGTCTGTTCATGGGCCTTGGGAAAGCTACCTCCAATGCCAAACTGTTACCAAACAACCCTGTGGAGGGAGGGACAGTTAGGCCCCACACCAGCCCACAAGCCTGTGTGACTCAGTCCTCTCAGTTTTCTGAGAGTGTGGGCTCTTCTTCCATTCAAGTGTCAAGCAGAGCTCTGAGTGAGGCCCTTCTGAGCCACAGGCCACAGCTCTCTGGTACTAGGACCTCCTCATATTTACCCACTCTGGTTGCTCGGGACTGGGTTCTTTGTGTGGTGTGAAATCTGAAGGTTTTCCAAGCTGTTGGAACACATTGAGGTGGAGCAAAGCACTCAGGCTGGGCAGTGGAGGCTGCACTATATACATGTTCCTATGAGGCAGCCAGGACTCAGGGAGGGCTGGAGGGTAGGTGGGCCTGTGGGATAGATGTGTCCCAGTCCCATGGGGAAGCAGGCCCTACTTTCTCCCTAGAGGTTAGCTGGGGCCAGAGCCTCTCAGAGATAGATGGTCAGCCCTGGCAGTTGACCACTTATGGACAGGCTCTGCTAGAGCTGACCTATGCCAAAAGGTCCCTGGCTCTGTGCCTGCTGCAACTGTCTCCCCATCTAATCTCCAGGGAGATCCCCTTGCCAGCTTGTAGGTCTGTGGAGGTATGGGGTCCCTGCAGCTAGGATTCCAGAGGTCCACAGTGAGAGTAGGCAATCCTCCATTTCCTTCACTCACCCCTTTTCCAGGCACTGTTGGGGAGGGGAACTAGCCACAGTGTTCAGGCATCTCATGCTAGGTTTCTAGCCTCCTCCCTCTTCAGGATCATCAACTGCATCTCTTCCCCATCCTCATTCAGTGTTCTCTCTTTAAAGATCTGTTCAAATTATGTTGGTGTAGTTGAAATCTCTCTTTTTGTGGGAGCAGCACTTCCTGTATGCATCTACTTGGCCATCTTGCTAAATAATATAGTGTATCTGCTAGACCGTCATGTGGCCTCCTTCTCCAAGGAGATTCTGGAGGGCATTGTTGCTAAGCCTGAAATCCAAAATCAAAAATTTTAAAGTGTACAATTCGTGACAATAATACATTCACAGTATTAGACAACCATCATCTCTACCTAGTTTCAAAATGCTTTGCTTACCTCCAAAGGATAACCTGTATCAGATTAGCAATTACTTCCCATTCCCCTTTGCCCCAATTCCAGGAATTTACTACAAAAAAGACAGTACTGGAGGAGAAAGGAGGAACAAAAATGACATTAGACATATAAAAAACAATGAATATAAACGAATTGAACGCTGTAATAGGCAGTTATGTACTTGTTCTGGAACCTTAAAAAAGGCAGGTATGGGCAAAATTGATTAAAATTAGACACTCTATCCACTCTATTCTATGTAGAAGAGACTGACATTAGATGTAAAGACATAAATGGGTTGAGAAGGAAGAGACAGAAAAAGATATTCCATGCAAATAGTAACCACAAAAGAGATGGTATGGCTGTGCTAATACCAGACAAAACACATTTTACGTCAAAACTGTTAAAGATTACTAAAATATGTGAAGCAAATATTGACAGCATTGAAAGGTGAAATAGACAGCTCAACAGGAACAGAGACTTCAATACTCTTATTTTTGATAATAGATCAAAACTCCAGACTGTTTTTTAATAAAGAAATAGGAGACTTGAATGACACCATAAACTAACCAGACCTAACAGACAAATTTAGAAAATTTCATCCCCAAAACAGCAGAATATACATTTTTCTCAAGAAAATATGGAGCATTCTCCAGGATAGAAGACTTATTACGCTACAGAGCAAGTCTCAATAAACTTTAACAGATTGAAATTACACAAAGTATCTTCTTCATAAACAATGGAATGAAAATAGAAATCACTAGCAGCAGGAAAGCTGGATGATTCACAAATAAGTAGAAATTAATACACTCTAAGTAAAAAATGAGTCAAAGAAAAAATCAAAAGGAAGTTTGAAAATACTTTGAGGCAAATGAAAACAAAACACAACATAATAAAACTAAAACACAATAACATTGACTTCATTTTTTACCCATGTAATTACATTTACATGTGTTTTTAAATATTCATATTGCTTTACATGAATTATATAAGTTTGGGAGTTTCTGTTTTTATAGGATTTTGTCCAAATTCTATCTAGTGTCTTTTCACTTCAGTCTTCAGGACAGCTTTAAGAATTGCTTATGTGGTGAGTCTAGTAATGTGAATTCTCTCAGATTTTTAAAGTCTGAGAATGTCTTGATTTCACCTTAATTTTTGAAGGCTGGTTTTGTGAGATATGGAATTATTGGTTGACAGATCTTTTCTTTCAGCACTTTGAAACTATATCATCCCTTTGCTTTCTGGCCTTTGATGATAAATGTGTTGCTAATCTTATTTAGGATCCTTTGTACATGATGAGTCACTTCTTTTGTGGTGCTTTGGTGATTCTCTCTTTGTCTTTGTCTTTAACAGTTTGGTTATAAAATGTTATCATGTGGCTCTCTTTGCATTTATTCTTCTTGGAATGTTTGAAGTTCTTAGATGAATAGATTCATGTACGTTAGTAAATTTGGAAAGTGTTGGCCATTATTTCTTCAGATACATTTTCTGTGATCTCTCCTCTCTTTTTGGAAAACTGCGTAACTGGTATTTTGGTACACTTTTTAGTATTTCATAGGTCTTTTAGGCTCCATTTATTTTTCTTCTTCCTGGTCTTCAGAGTAATTTCATTTACCTCTGCAAATTTGGTGATTCTTTCTTCTGCCTGCTCATATCTGCTACTGAAACCTTTCAGTAAATATTTCATTCCAATTATAATTTTCAACTCCAGAATTTTTGTTTTACTCATTTTTGTATTTATAATTGTTAATTTTTATTTGTGTATATATCATTCTCCTACTTTCCTTTAGCTTTTTGTTGTTGTTGTTATTCTTTGATCCATGTTTTCCTTAGCTCTATGAGCAATATTTTCTTTTTTGGGGGGGGGACATAGTTTCACTCTTGTTGTCCAGGCCAGAGTGCAGTGGCATGATCTCAGCTCACTGCAACTTCTGCCTCCTGGGTTCCAGCGATTCTGCTGACTCAGCCTCCCAAGTAGTTGGGATTACAGGTGCCTGCCACCACACCTAGCTAATTTTTTTGTATTTTTAGTAGAGACAGGGTTTCACCATGTTGGTCAGGTTGGTCTCAAACTCCTGACCACAGGTGATCTACTCACCTCGGCCTCCCAAAGTTCTGGGATTACAGGCATGAGCCACCGCCCCTAGCTATGAGCAAATTTTTAAACAGCTGAGTCAGCTTTTGTCTTGTAATTCCAATGTTTGTTCTTCCTGGGAAAGTTTCTGTTAATTTCATTTTTTTCCTGGGTGTGGTCCGAATTTCCTAGTTTTTTAAAATATATTGCATAACTTTTTGTTTTAAATTCAACACATTTAATATATAATGTAGAAACACTAGAAATAATTTTCCCCTTCTTAAGTTCCATGAGTTATCATTGTTGTTGTTTTTTTTTATTTTTAAGTCACTTTTCTCAAACGCTTTTGAAAAATTTTTTTTTATTGTTACGTACTGTCATTTAAATCTTAGTTTCTTTAGCTTTTGACCAGCTTGTGGTTTAACAAAGATTTTCTAAATGCCTGAAAGCCAACAAATAAATAAAACAAAAAAGTCATCTACTAGGCTGGCCAACACAGGATTGGCCCTATATTGAAGCATTCTTTCCACTGTTAGTGGAAAACTTAGAATGCTTCCTTAGCCTTTACTTCCTATTTACATGAGTCTACAGGATGTTGGGAGATAAACACTTAGGATCTTCTAGGTCTCATTGAACATGTGTCTTGCCTCATTTATCTGGGATCCCCACTATACATTAAGAATTCTCAAAGATTTCATTTTTCAAAATAATCCTCTCCTGAGAATTTTTTGTCAGGGCTTCCAGTGTGTCTACTGATTGGCCCAATTGTAATCAATTGACCCACGCTTCAATAGCTTCTTCATTTGCCTCTTGATAATTTTTCAGTAATACCCTCTGCTTAGCTGTTTGTCCTCATTAAGAGAGTTCTATTTTGGTGAGCAAAACAGAGGCAAGCACCTTGCATTATTACTTCAGGGAACTTCAAGACTAGTAAAAATGCACAAACACAATCACTTGGGAACAAGTTCCACTCTGTGAACTCTGAAATCAGGTAACCACACTGGGAATGTGGGCTTCTATTTTCAAGACTGCTACCACTCGGGAAGAGGGATGAAGCAAGGCTGGTCGAAATTGAAATGCCACAGAGTTCACTTAACATGCTTAATTAGCCTTTTTCTTGACTCAGTATAGGCTTCTTTGCTGTCAACCTTTGACTGTTTTCCCAGATTCCAACAAAGTTGACTCTGGCAGTCTTTGTTCCATTTGTGTGCCCAGATAGACCTTTGACGTTCACTACCAGATTGTTTTTGCTGGTGTCATTTAGTGAAATCTGTAGATATTTTTAAAATGGAATGAGTAGTGATGTGCTTTTGCTTTAACCATATTTTTGGCATATGATTTTTCCAATAACTAGACCACTGAAAAATGCTTTGGCTCCTATACAGGTTATACATATATCCCTCTTGCTGGAGAAGACATATGTGCAATTTTCTATTATAAAACCTGAATTATTTTTCTTATAAAAGAACAAAAGATAGAATAAATTCTATTCTCAAACACAGATTAACAATAGAATAAAAGCAGAAAAAATTCTGGTGAACACTGTAGGAAGGAAATGCAAGAAACTAGCCTCCTTTGGATACATTTCCATAGTGATAAAGTAGGTCATATCTACTACATTAATTGGTAGTTCTTTAAATTTTTAAAAGCCTTTTCAGACTTTTTAATTTTTTAAAAGATTCCTCTTGTTTTTTCATTAGAAAACAAACAAACAAACACACACAAAAAAATGGTGTTAGTCTTGTGAAGGCAGCAAGAAATTCTAGTGGCTAAGAAGTTTGTAAATCAGGAAATCCTATAGGAAGAATTAAGAAAAATGGTAGTGATTTTTATGGTGTTCAAGTATTTAAAGCTTTGAGTCAATATTTTGACTGTTAGTAATGATTATTAATAGTTCTGGGGGCCGGGCGCCATGGCTCACGCCTGTAATCCCAGCACTTTGGGAGGCCAAGGCAGGCGAATCACGAGATCAGAAGATCGAGACCATCCTGGCTAACACGGTGAAACCCCGTCTCTACTAAAAATACAAAAAAAAAAAAAAAATTAGCCGGGCGTGGTGGCGGGCGCCTGTAGTCCCAGCTACTCGGGAGGCTGAGGCAGGAGAATGGCGTGAACCCGGGAGGCAGAGGTTGCAGTGAGCCGAGATCGTGCCACTGCACTCCTGCCTGGGCAATAGAGCGAAACTCCGTCTCAAAAAAAAAAAAAAAAAGTTCTGGGAAGTAACTAATTACTATTTTGATGTTGTCAGAAAAACAAATGGGGTTCAAAGAAGAGCTAAATCACTTGCCTATTATTGCATAGTAAATGGCATAGGTGGGATTTTAATCTACATCTTCAAAGCTCTATAAAAGGTGTTGCAATTGCTATAAAAGTGATAGCAGATCAGACCAAGTCCAAGGACCTAACATTGCACGGGGAGTGTGTAGTGTATGTATAGCCAACACAAGGAAGAATAGATTGAGAATATAAGCAAAGAGAATCTGAGTAATTTCCTTACAGAAACAAACCTTACTGAAGCCCATCACTCAAAGCAAAAGGAGTTACGTAATCTATAGATGCTACAAATATATTCTGAAAAGAAAACACAATGTGACATTGTTTCAAAAATGCACTACTCAGATCCTAATATTTTGAGTATTATCCAGTAGAGCTCAGCTATGTAGATCCTTCAAGGGAGGAATTAGTCTAAAATGAAGAATAATTTATATTATTAATAATTCAGATTATTAGTGATAACATTCATTTTTATTTGAAATAACTCTAAAAATAAGTTTTACACATAATTTATTAAATGATTGCTTTTTGTTGCAAATGATGCATTTGTTGCAAATGATGCATCAGAAGTGTGTGCGTTTGTGTTTCATTTTCTTTTCTGCCAGGCTTCCATTAAAAGTGTTAGCTAGATCCCTCTAGCTAGTTCCTTCTGGTAACAGTTCCTTTGTGCCTTTCATCTACATTTAATTGACTGATGGTCATATAGAGATATGAAAAAGCACTTTATAAATCCTTTGGCTAAATGAAAAGATCAAATCTAATAATTATAAGAAATTTAAAATCAATTAGCAAAATAAGAAAAATCTTTCATTATAGAGTGTTAAATTAATTAGCATTAATTACATATTTTAAACATGTAACAGCAATATAATTTCCATTCAAGTGAACTGCAACCAATTTTCAGTTTGCTATTATAAACAATCTAGGTATAGGCTGGGTGCGGTGGCTCATGCCTGTAATCCCAGCACTTTGGGAGGCCGAGGTGGGCAGATCATGAGGTCAGGAGATGGAGACCATCCTGGCTCACACGGTGAAATCCCGTCTCTACTAAAAAATACAAAAAAAATTAGCCGGGCATGGTGGCAGTCGCCAGTAGTCCCAGCTACTATGGAGGCTGAAACAGGGGAATGGCGTGAACCCGGGAGGCAGAGCTTGCAGTGAGCTGAGATCGCGCCACTGCACTCCATCCTGGGTGACAGACAAGACTCCCTCTAAAATAAATAAATAAATAATAAAAAATAAACAACTAGGTATATTTACTTTTCCATTTGTAGAAATGTTATGATTTAAAACACTGAGATTCTTAAAACTAATTTATTCTCTGAGTATTCTTGGATTTAGCATAATCACCATTATACACACAAAAACCAAACCAATGAAATTACAGTATTGAGGTAGACTTACAATATAAGTATCATCAACATACTTTGGCTTTTCTATTTCTACTTTCTTCCTCATAAAATTTCTCAACATGTTTCTCTATAGCATCATTGTGTTAATTAAAGAAGTAGACATCAGAGAAAGGCTACTAAATTTAGTAAGATTAAGCTTTAAAGAAGAATCGAAGTAGCTATAAAATTCAACTACTTCAACCTTGTTTGTCCTCACCTCTGTATTTTGTATGCTTAGTTCAATCTCTAAAATAACTATACCTTTTCATCGGTTTGCAATAAAACCACATTCAATGTTAAATTCTAAAGTTCAGTCACTAAATTGCACATGATAAAATTCAAAATGGAAATCATCAAATATTGTTGAAAATGAGAGTCAAGACAATTATCAAAAGTGTCATTTTGAGTACAGAAGTTGTGAAAAATAATTAGTTAATGCTGGGGTGGAATTCAAAACAGATTTTCAAAGACAGGATAGTTTAGGGAACTATAAAAAATTATCTCTGATAACATAATAACATAATGTCCTAAGAGGAGAAATAATTTATTCCAATTTTACCATAGAATTGTTTTATCATGTACACTGCTATTTACTAAAATAATAGCTGCAAGCATTTTATCCTGGCAAACATTTAGTGTCATTGTACTACAAACATTTTTTGATGATACTATACAATAGATTATAACACTGTCAATGTTTCTATATGTAATATTTAGTAACTATGCCCTTTCTTATACTATTTACTTATAGTTCTATCATTACCTCATTGATTAATTTATACTATAAGGAATCTTTTTATTTACAAATATTTTTATTAAGTTTTATATCTAAACACATCCTAGTATTTTTTAAATGATTCATCATGCCTATCTTGGTCCGTACTTCCTTGAAGATGGGTCTTTATATGGATGAGTCTTTTTACTGAAGCATCAAGTACAGTCTGTACATATATCTGGATTCTTAGAAATGTAAATTTAAGATTAAAATGATGATAAGCAATTCTTATGAGAACTATCTGAAATTTTATCTAGAGCTCATATATATTTTTATATTTCTATCTACTCATCTATTTATGTACCTATCTATATATTTTTTCTCAGTACAAAAGTAATTTATATCCACTGAACAAAGACTGCAAATGTAAACCAAACAAGACAAAATGCAGTTGACCTGAATAATATAGGTTTGAACTCCACAGGTTCACTGATTTTTTTCATAAAAATATCAAAGTTTATTTTGGAGATTTGGACAATTTGAAAAAATTCTCAGAACAACCATGTAGTCTAGAAATATGAAGAAATGAAATAAAAGTTATGTATATTATGAAGCATATAATATATTTAGATACTAGTCTATTTTATTATTTACTATTATTAATTATAAACAAATCTATTATAAGAAGTTAACATTTATCCAAACTTATTCACACAATCGCTTACATACTGTACATAGCGCCATTCACAGTCCAGAGAAATGTAAACAAACCAAGATGCAATATTAAATTATAACTGCATAAAATTAACTGTAGTACATACTGTACTACTTAATAGCCACCTCCTATTGCTCTTGTAGTGAGCTAAAGTGTTGCAAGTATCCTCATAAAATGCAATCATCTCCACTCCACGTGAGCAGTTCGTCTCTCTAGTAAATTTTGTATCACAGTAAAAAGTGATCACTCACGGTGCTCAAGTATTTTTGACCATGTTCGATGCAATGCCATAAACTTTGAATAACATTATGAGACACATACAAAGTACCACTAAGTGATGTGGAAATGCTCCCAAGGATCAGAATTAAGTCATAATATGAAAAAAAAAGTTGGTTGGCTCGATAATGTACCGTAGATGGAGGTCTACAGTTGTGGTTGCCTGCCGTTTTAGACAGACTATTCATCTTGTAAACAGATGATGCAAACTTATGGCAATGAAAAATATAGTACAGTACTGTAAGTGTATTTTCTCTTCATTATGATTTTCTAAATAACATTTTCTTTCCTCTAGCTTACTTTATTATAAGAATAAATTATACAATTTATATAACATACAAAATATGTGTTAATTGTTTATGTTACCGTAAGGCTTCAGGTCAGCAGTAGGCTCTTAGTAATTACGTTTCTGGGGAGTGAAAAGTTATGAGCAGCTTTTTGACCATTCATGACATCAGTGCCACTATCCCCTATGTTGTTAAGGGGTCAGCTGTAAAACATAACAAAACAAGTTTAATGCAGTTTTCCATAACCACAGTTAACCTCTGAGCATGTATCTCTTCAGTCCATGCACAGACTTTGCTTATTTTATTTTTAATGACTTAATTATACCATTCATACAGTATTGTGCTATGTTTATATAATTTATTGAATCTTAAATTAGTGTTTTATAAACATTTTTTAACATGTGTATTCTATTGCACCAAGTGGCTATATCATTTGTCATTTACATAAGTATTCACTTATGTCTGGGCTTTTAAATTGCTTAAAATGTTTCCTACAACATAATAATGTGAACAATGTATTCATGCATAAAGCCTTATTCATATTTATTGTTATTTCCTCAGAATAGTTGACCAGAAGTGAGTTAGTATCACAAGGGGCAGACATATGTGGAATAACCTTCATGCTAATTACTAATTATTTTGTACATGCAAGTTACACTGCCATTAGGAATATAAGAAAGTGCCTATTCCATTGAGCACTCTTAAAAATTATGTACTTCTAATTTGTGAAATTAAATTGAGACTAACTGATACAATTTCATTTAGTTAAAACATAATGAAGTTGAAAAGTTGAGTATTTTCTTTATATTTTTTGATGCACAGAAGCAATATCCAAACAATGCAGAAGTATATATGGTAATAAGTAAAGTCTCCTTTTATAAGGGCTCATAGCTCTTTCTCTTTAGGACGATGGAGCAGGTTGTTGAGTAATCTCTCAGATTATTTACTGAAGCAATTACATAAAAGAGCATTAAAATATGCAGTAGTTTTTATAACTGGAATATATTCAATTTAAAATGAATAATTTTGGAGACATCTCTGTGTCAGTACTAATACACTATCATTTTTACACCTGCAGCATGGAATTTCATTTGGTGGAAGGTTCATAGTTTAAGCACTTGACTATTGTTTTACATTTGAATATTTCTACATTTTCTTGTTGCAACCAGTGCTGCAATAAATATCCTTGTGCATGCTACTTTGTGGTCATTTATGAGCATTTATTAAGGGGAAATACTGAGGGACATTATTGCTTTATTAAAGCAGAGTCACAACTTAACTTTTACAGAATAATGCTAAATCGTTATCCAGAAAACCTAAAACAATTACGTTTCTACCAATACTATATGAGAGATTATATTTGTTCACTTCCTTAGCAGTCTTGGATCTTAAAACACTTTATTGTTGTTGCTAATTGAATGGTGAAATACATATATCTTTTTAGGGATTTAATTTACATTCATCTAATTATTTATAAGATTGTGAATCTTCTGATGTTTATAGATCATTAATTCTTCCCTTATATGAGTAATAGCCATTTGTTTGTTACATTTCCTTTTCAGTTATTTTCTTGTTTTGACTATTAATAATTCATTTTATAGTCAGAATATTGACCTTTTCTGTCATATTTTCTCTCATTTGTTAGATTACCTTAACCATTGTTTATTTTTAATATAGTCACCTTTGTCAAGCTTTATGCTTTTAACTTATATGACTTTTATCTTGCTTTAAAAAGTATCTTCTTCAATATGTATGTTTTTTGTTTCTAATAGCATTATAATACTATTAATACCAATCATCAAATACGATATATAATTTTATTCACTTCAATTTTTTCATCTATATAGATATCATTTTATGTTAAAAATTATATATACATGTGTTTTAATATTAAATTACCTCAGTACTCTAGATTATACAGTGTTTAGCTCAACCCACTATATTATATAGCCTATATTTTCCCTACTGATATAAAATGCTACCTTTATTCTATTATTAATTTTATACATATGATATGTTTGCTTCTAAAACCTTTATTCTATTCCACCAATATTTTTTGTCTTGTTAAAACACCACTACATTGTTTGAATTTATAACAATGGAGTGTAGTATGTATGTGCGTGTATATAGAGGTTTTTATGTGCATGTATATATACATATACAAGGACTATATAAAATCAGGAAATTTATATTATATTTAGGAAAATATCATCGAATAGTTTTCTTTGTGTTTTTGACCTAGAACAAAATTTGTCGAATGGGTAAGACATTCACATTGTTAAAGGCATACAAACAGAAGTTATGTATTTTGAAATATCTCCCTTTTATCCCCTGCCTTTCACCTGCACAGTTTCTACACTTATAAAGTGCTACTCCCATCCTCAAGATAAGTAACTGATCTTTTGATTTGGGGTAGAAGAGAGTAAAGAGAGTTGAATTAATTCATTATACTCCCTAGTTCACAAAATACCACAATTATTTATATGGACAAGATCCTTCTTTTATTAGTTTATCAATTGTCTTTATTTCTATTCCACACTTTAATTTTCCTTCTCCAAACCGTGTAGTCAACAACTCTCATGTTTAAAGTATCCTTTGCTTTGTATTTTTCTTATAAAATGGGTATAGCTTTCTGGCTTGTTTGTGTTTGCTGTTTTTTTTTTTTTACAGTTTTCATTTATATAAATGATAATATGGCCTATATCCCATATTGCGTCTTACTTATTTTCTTTTTTTTTTTTTTTTAAGACAGAGTCTTGCTCTGTCACCCAGGCTGGAGTGCAGTGGTGCGATCTCAGCTTACTGCAACCTCTGCCTCCCAGGTTCAAGCCATTCTCCTGCCTCTGCTTCCTGAGTAGCTGGGATTACAGGCACATGCCACCACGTCCAGCTAATTTTTTTTTTTTTTTTTTTTTTTTTAGTAGAGATGGAGTTTCACCATGTTGGCTAGGCTGGTCTCGAACTCCTGACCTCAGGTCATCTGAGTTCCTTGGCTTCCCAAAGTGCTGGGATTACAGGCATGAGCCACTGCACCCAGCTGTGTCTTACTTATTTTCTTTCAATCCTACATTTTAAAGAAATATTCTTGTTGCTCTGTGTATATTTAGTCTACTGCTTTATAATCATCCATAGAAATCTATAGTGTGGCCCACCATATTTTACTTAATCAATCATGTGTGCGTTCATGTAACTTCGGTCACTTTTGGATTGGTTGGTGGCTGAGCTCAGCTAGGATATCTGGGATGGGTGGGCTTCTCTCTCAGTGATTTTTTTATCATCAACGATCCTATACAAAGTTCTTCAAAAAGTGACTGCAGTACTCTAAGAGGGAAAGCCCTAACTGGTCAAGTCTCTGCTTCCTCCTGTTTGTTGATATCCCATGGGCATAAACAAGTCACATGGCCAAGTCTAGGGTCAGTGTGGGAGAGGACTACCCAAGGGCATTGATACTGGCAGGTAGGATTAATTGAAGACCATTATTATAACAATCTAGTATTAAGGTATTAGTTCAACTGTTTGTCTCTCTCTTGAGGTAGCTTTGTATTTGTCCTGATTTTATGAATAGTCCGTTACTTTCCACCTGCAGCCCATATACATATAGTATATTTCTGAACACTCTATTTATTTCATTGGCCTTTCTCTTTCTTAATAAATAAATTCTTCACTGATTTCCTTCTAGAACCTGTATAATATATAAATATGCAGGAGAAAAAATCTCTGACAATTTTTCTTCTCAAAACCTATTGGCTGTCTTTTTTGGTAGGGTTTCCATAAACTTTACAGTCAGTTTACCAAGTTAAACAGCATTAGCATTTTAATTTTAGATTTTAGAATCTGGCAACCTAATTGTAAAATGTTAATATTTTGAAAGAGTATATTAAATTTATAGTTTGAGTTTTAACATTTTAAAGGAATATGATAGATTTCTATTTATTTCAGTCATTTTTAATTGCAATAGAAAGAAAAATTTATTTCTGCTTCTGCGTGTTCATAGATATTTTACCTTTTTAGTTGCTAATGCTAGTCATTTTTCGAATTCTCTCTCTTGATTAGTTTTTGTTAGTTTGTATAAAATATATTAATTTTATATTATTTTGTGCCCCTTGACATTTCAAATTATTCTAGTTTAACAGTAGGTTTACAGTTAATTTTCTAGTGTTACCTATATTCTATTATATCATCTTTGCCCCTATGTTTGCAATTTCTAATCTGCTAAATATCTTCATCTTTTATTGTTATATTGGTTAGCATTGTATTTTTAGTTCTGAAATATAATTTTGATGATAGGCCTTGACCTGGAGAATTTGTTCACTGTCAGGTTTTTAGAATACCTGCTTCTAGAATCTGTTTGCTATTTAAATCCCTTCAGGATTTATCTCTTGTCTTTGATTTAAAATTTGGTATCTACAAAAAGGCTATTTCTTCTTAAATTAGTAATAGTTAAATAAATCCAACCATTAATTGAATAGCTCAAGGAAAACATAGGAGTCAAAAGCTAAAATGCTTCCAAATGTTTATTTAGAGATAATTTGAAGACCCTAAAAGCAAAACACAACTTTGACTTTATTTTCCCTAATTTGCACATACCCCAAAACATACAAACCAAAATATAAACTTTTTTAAAAATAGCAAATCCAGATAAATTTCTAAACATATATTACAATCTATTTTATGTATATTACATAGTCTGGTAAGCAATAATTACTCATGCAATTTTAATGTGTCCGGAGAAATTGTAAAGGGTAATTGGAAAATAATAATACATTAAGTAGTATTGATCATGTGTGTAACCTTTACTACATGGTTATTAAAATTACGTGTATTGGCCAGGTGCAATGGCTCACTCCTGTAATCCCTGCACTTTGGGAGGCTGAGGCACGCAGATCACGAGGTCAGGGGATCTAGACCATCCTGGCTAACATGGTGAAACTCTGTCTCTACTAAAAATGCAAAAAATTAGCCGGGCACGGTGGCACGCGTCTGTGATCCCAGCTACTTGGGAGGCTGAGGCAGGAGAATCACTTGAACCCAGAAGCTGGAGGTTGCAGTGAGCTGAGATTGCACCACTGCACTCCAGCCTGGGAACAGAGTGAGACTGTCTCAAAAAAAAAAAAAAAAAAAAAAAAAGGGTATTTTACCTATAATTAAATGTTAAGAAGCATTTTCTAAAACTTTACCATAAGTAAGAAAATGTTACCTAAATATTCACTTCAGGTAAAAACAAAAGTTAAAACAATTTATGTTCCCCACTTGCAAAGTTGATACAATTTTTCTTTATCAGCTGTCAAATGAACCCTATTAGAAATTAAATATACATGTCACGTCCTCACTCCATGTAGCTCTATGCATTCACTAGACTTGAGTTTTTCACACTCTTTAGCTAAGGAACTCTGTGACTGCTGTTTTGCATTTCCATCCCCAGATACACTTGCCACTCCTCTGCACCTTGCCCTCCATCCCATAAGGCTCGCTAATGTGGTTTCTTGTTGATTTGGAAAATGAGAGGCCTGACTGGAGATTGCAAGGAGTGGGATCAGAGTACTAGCCCCCACCATCGGCTCCTTGTCTGCTCATTTATAGGAGAGCAGTGGTTTCCTCAGATCAGAATTCACAGCTCCTCAGGAAGCATACATTTGCAAATAGCTCCTTTCTTCCAGGACCAGCAGTGGTAACAGCTTCATTGTTACTCTCCTCATATTACCGCATTATCCCTTGTGGTCAGTTGACACTTCTCTGAAAATTGTTACTTTATTGTGCCCCTCTTGATTTATTCCAATTAGAATTTGCCCTTTCCTTCTGGCATCTAGACCAATATAAACTGTCTCTTCAAATGAAAGCCTAACATAACAAAAATGTAATTTACTAGCTGAAGCCAGGATGTAGCTACATCCATCCCTTCTCCCATCTTCGAAGAGGTTCCGGAAACACTCTTTGAAAGTTAGGGCATAGGAATATAAGCACCCTTCTGCTTGACTGTAGTTTACCTTAAGGATAAAGACCATTTATTTTCTCTCTATTTCCTTCATAGTGTTTTACACAGTGTACACACATAGTAGATTGTGAATAATTATTGAATTTGGTCATATGGTATCTAGAATCCAACTCATGCAAAACCTGTTTCTTCATAAATTTTTTTTTCAGTTACTATTTCTCTCTCGCATGTATAAAATGAACACTGGTAATATTTTTTGATTAATTAATAGATTTTAAAACTGCTTTTCCTTTTCTTTTTTTGAGACAGATTCTCACTCTTTTGCCCAGACTGGAGTGCAGTGGCTTGATCTTGGCTCACTGCAACCTCTGCCTCCCGCGTTCAAGTGATTCTTCCACCACAGCCTCCCAAGTAGCTGGGACTACAGATGCATGCCACCATACCTGGCTAATTTTTGTATATTTAGTAGAGACGGGTTTTTGCCATGTTGGCCAGGCTGGTCTTGAATGCCTGGCCTCAAGTGATCCATCCACCTCAGCATCCCAATGTGCTGGGATTACAGGTGTGAGCCACTGCGCCCGGCCTTGCGTTTGCCTTTGTTTCATCTTACTTTTCTATTTCTACCTCTGTACTTTATAAACATTTTCTCATTCTTCTAATTGCTTACTCTGTTTCTTCTATGCCACCTCTGACCCATTTATCAACTCCTGCATAAAACACACATTAATCAGAAAAATTAGTGACTTTAGGGAAGCTACTCTTTTCAGATTTTCAGATTATTTTTTCAATCCCAAATTAGGAAGAACAACCAATTTTATAAAATCCCACCTTAAGACATAGTTGTCAGTTTTGTGTCCTAAGCTCTTAATCTCCTGAAAAAGAGTTAGAGGGCTTTAATATTTGAAATACAATCTACAATATATATGATGTACACAGATTTTACCTGAGTACAGTGGTTTATTTCTATAATCTCAGCACACTGGGAGGCCAAGGTGGGAGGATCCTTGGAATCCAGGAGTTCAAGTCTAGCTTTGGCAACACAGCAAGACCCATCTCTACAAAAAATACGAAAATTAGCAAGGCATGTGGTATATGCCTATAGTCCCAGCTACTCAGGAGTTTGAGGCAGGGATTCCCTTGAGCCCAGGAGTCAGAGGCTGCAGTTACCTAAGATCTGGCCACTGAACTCCAGCCTGGGCAACAGAGTGAAACCCTGTCTCAAAAAAAAAATTAATTAAAATTTAAAAATCTGATTTAGCCATATGTCCCAATTACTCACTAGAAGTGATAGACCTTTATACTGCAATACTAATCCTGTTAAGCAATTGGACACTTTGAATGTACTATAATTAAATTATGGATTTCGGTTTTGATTTTGCCTAGAACAATTAGAGTCCCTACATATCAGAATAAAGAGAATACTGAAAGAAAATAAGGACTTCCATGTTTAGAAGCACATTCTAGTTTTTTAAGGAAAAAAAGTCTAACAGTGAAATTTAGGGAAGAAGTAATATAGCTAAAATGTTTAATGTAGAATTTCTATAATGTACTTATTCAGGTGGGAGAATAGCCTGCGGTTTATTTTAGCTTCTTTAACCTATGCTTTGGAAACAGAAAACTTCAAAGTGCTATCATTTCTCAAACACATCTAAGCATTAGGACCATTCAGAAACTGTCCTTGCTCTTGTAATAAATCTTTACTAAATGTGGCGATTCCAGTTCTCTCTGCTTCCCCTCTCACAAACATGTGACCACCCTTTATAAACAGGTATGTTTTACTGAACTATTTATGTGATGATGTTCAGATAAAAACTGAATCCTCTGGTACTTGAGTAGGAAGGGCATTCAATCTTTTCTTACAAGGGTTGGTGTGGGATAATAGAAAAAACTAAATATAAATTCCTTTATATTCATTTATTCATAAATGAATGATAGCTCATGTCAGATTTATGGTTTATGTCCATGAAAATACTGTGTCAGCTATAACATAATGGAAGATGTCATTGAAACAGTGTATTTTGAGTGGGTTTACTTATTAATTATGTGTAGGGGAAGAATTATGATTATAGCATCTTATATGTTCAGCATTTACCTTTCAGTTAGAAAACATGACATTTATAATCCAATTGGAAAAGCTAGATATTAATAATATGACCCACACTTATTTATAAAACCCTAACCACTTAATCATGTGTTTTGGATTTAAGCCTTCACAAGTAAAATTCCCATAATACAAATTCCTATGGCTGTTCAAATTCTGTGGTTCTGGAATTTTTTTTCGAAGAATATGACTTTAATAATTGGGACATCGGAACAGCTTTCAAAATGCTTTTGTTTTAGATGTGAATTGCAGCACAGTTGGTTTTTATAACAGGATAGAGTGTTTGGCTAACCCATTCCTCAAATACACCTAATCACCCCTCACTGCTTTTCATTTGCAACAATTAATGTGCGTGCAAAGGCTTGTTTTGAAATCTGAGGTGGTGTAGATGATGGGGTTTGAGGAAGAAGATCATGTAGGAATGGACAGGAAGCATTTGGTCCTTTCCCAGCTATTTGTATGGAGATTGAGCCTCAGTGGGTAAACACTGAAAGTCAGTAGTGAGAAGAACTGTTGAGATGAGAAGTTCTAAGGACTCTGGAGACAGGCAGTGCTATGTTAATCCAGGAGATAGAATAATTGTTATTCTGCGAATCTTACAGAGTTCTATACTTACGAGCTTTAATGTATCTGGGACCATATGAGGACATTGCTCTCGGTGGTGACCATGACAAATTTACACAGGGAATTGCTTGCAATCATGAGATTTCTTCAGTAGCATCTCAGGTGACTAATCTGAAAAGAGAACAGGAGCATTGTAACATGGCAAGTGCTCAGGTGACAAGGCCTGGAACCCTGTTTTATGAGACTGTGTGACCAGGGACTGAGTAAAGGACTTGGGAAACCATCCATTACTCAATTGCAAGAATTGCTGCCTGGCTTTTGGGGATGTGAAGACCTTCAAGCACTGACTCTATCAGGCTTTGTCGTTTTCATCCATGCATCCCTAAATACTGTTCTCTTCCTTCCTCGGCCAAATAACTTCCCTTGCAAGTCTCCTGAATTGCTGTGACATAAATGCTGACTGCAACCTCTCCATATCCTTTGATATCCAGGTCCTAAAGTAAGCCACAAAATTTTCTGTGACTTTTAGCAAAAATTCTTGGGTAAGCCGAGGATCTATTTTAAATCCCATCATCTGTGCAGAGCTCAGGTTCACCTAGTACCCCATAGCCTACTGCTCCATGTTCTCAGTAAGTACTGAAGCAGTGCCTCTAGTGAAGGTGGAGGTAGAGTGAGCTAGGCTGTCTTTATTTTTAACAATGTGAGATATTTGGTGATAAACCAATATGTGGACTGGACATAGACACTGTTGGTACAAGTGAGAGCAAGAATAAAAACATGTATTTTTATTGTCAATGTGATCTCTCTAATATACATGAATGGAAAGTTATAGCCACACTTGGGTAACACTATTTATTTTTAACGTTGTAAGAATATTACCTGCACAGAAAAATTGATAATAAGTTTGTGGTGTTTTTCTCATCCTTGGGTTATAATAATCTGTTTTCCCACAGAAAATGTTTTATGTGATTAATAATTGGAAAATAATGCTACTCACGGTGTAAAGGACTGGCAATTTCTATTTATTGAGAATCTACTGCATGCCTGGTAGTATACATACATTTGCTGTCATCCTCAGAGCAAGGTAGTACTTTTATCCTCTTCCTGCTGATGAGGAAATTGGAACTCGTGGAAGTCAAGGACTTTACATAAGGTCACATTTCTGTAAGGTCTATTATTTTGAAAATCTGGATCATGAAAATAAGTTAGCTTGGAATGAAAGCCCTTACTTCATCCAAAACAAGTCTCTTCAAATGAATCATTTCAGGATCTTAGCTTAAATCATAAAAGCAGTAATTAAAGTTGAGCCTTTTTATGAACTTTATAATAAACTACTTTGATTAGACATTCAGAAAGAGAAAATGATTTGGAAAGAAGAAATAACTATAATTCTTTTCACCAAAGTTCACAATCCATACCATGCTATGCTGAGAGCCCACACTTTTCTATTGGCATTAATTTCCTAGAAAAAGCAGTAATTTTGAGAGTCGATTTTAACTCTCTTATTTCTCAGTCTGCAACTTTCTGTACGCATTCTGACAAATACTAGACAAACTATGTTAGGCCTAACACTGCAGGATTTTATTATACTAAGCAGGCATGAAAGTTGAGAGCCTCGTAAATATTAATCAGAGACTAATGAACAGTGGGAGACTTCTGAATATCAATCTGTACTAGGGGAAATTTTGAATTAGAGACACCACTTCCTAATCAATAAATCAGCAGTGAAAAATTGCAGGCATTCTCATGCATCTGCTTATGTAGCTACATCTCCAGCCCTAAAGGAGCATACAATGCAGATGCCAAAATAGATGTAATTTTATCACCCCACAAAGATCTTCTGCATTTTTAACTGGACCATTTTTTTAAATTTTTAATTACTTCCAAAAGTAGCTAGATTGTATCACAGAAAACTTGAGTACATTCGGTAGTATCAAAGTTAAAATTGTTCAGGAGTAAAGAGAGCTTGTCTCATTCTTCCTCATTAGCATTTGAAAATCTAGCCTAAAGGGACTAGAAGACTCAAGGTTAAGAGGAGAGCTGAAATGCCAAAGCTTGATTGGCTTATTGCTTTTATTCAGTGAGCCTAGTACTGCTTTTCCTCTGAGCTCATGTACAATTTATAACAGAAAGATATTTTTCAACATAATTCATAATTTTGCAAATAATACCAATATATTTACACACCTATACATCCTTAATGGTTGCCCATTAATAGAAACATATTATATGTTTGTTTATAGTAAATGGAGTTCATTAGTTTTTCAGACAAATCTGAGATTACATAGTGGTACTTATGATGTTTATGATTTTTTGATGCAGAGACACAGAAATATGGGACTCCGTTGACAGTTTGAAGCTTTTTTATTCCTTATGATTCAGATAGGATTTTAAAACTACACTATGTTTATACACAAGGCATTAATATTTTTATGAAAATATAAGTAATTATCAACAGTATGAATGTTTCTTCATACCATCATAATCAAGACTGAAATTTATCCTGAATGGGTATGGTATGAGCTGGGTTTACTGAAAGGACACAAACACATTTATTAAGGACACAGAAAAGATAAACAGTTAGCAAATAAGCTACAAGTGGTGGGCATCATTCAGAAATACACTCAAAATATTATTTTCAAATATATTGCTTTATGCCATTTCAAATACATGGAACAAGAAATAGTTACAAAATTAGGTAATAGTATAGCAGAATGCTATGATCAAGCTTTATTCACTAGCCCTGTTTCACTTTTTTATCACTCAAAATGTCTAGACTCATTGGAGACAGGGAGAGTTATGTTGATCTGCAATATATTCCCAGTGCCTTGCATTTAGTAGTTGTTTAACAAATATTTAAGAAAGCTTTATAAAGGAGTAGCTATACTTTGTGAATTTTCATTCATATAGAAGAATTTGTACTCTCTCCAATGACAGCAAATAGTCTCCTCATAAATTTTAAATATAGCTAAAATTATAATATGGTTTGTCAACTATATTTAATGTAAGAAGAATGGAAACAATTACAATTTTATGTCTATTTTCGTAAAACATCTGTGTGTAGGCACTCCCTTTCTTCTGCAATTGCAAAACGGGACTGATTTTGAGAATATTTTATTTTTCTATGATATTTAATATTTGTTTATTTATATTTTTGAGCTTGCTAAATGCTGACATTTAAAATTTTAAAGAGATATTACTCTGATTGCACCATATTTTGTACTATGTGTAGAAATGGTCATTTTTTTACATAAATAAAACTACATGTCATAATTATGTGTGATAATTAGCATAAAGATAATTACACAGGTGATGATAACATAATTGGCTCTCTTTAGAGTTTTTGTTTTCCTTTATCTTAGTACTCACAATAAGGTAATTTCGTTGTATTACTTATGAACACAGTGAATGGAAAAATATTTCTCTTATTTTTATTATGAGCTTTTAGAACTATTAGAAGGTGACAATCAATATTATTAATGCAAACATAAATAAAAGTCCTTTACAATTCTATTGGCCAATATCTACTTTGGATATAATTTTGTTTAATAGTTTCTATCTCATTGTATCTTGTTACTTATTTTTGCTAGAAAGTTGCTTGTGTTCTAGGTGAGTTTAAAAATATATTTATACTTGCCACAGGTATCTCTGATAATTCTCAAGCAATATTTAGCAAATATGCTTTGAAAAGTTCTGAACTAATTTAAGGTCAACAAAACAAACAAACAATTGTTTAATTGGCTTTAATATAAAAATAAAGTTCTTCATTATTCAGTATAGGATAACAAATAAAATGCAGGCATATCATTAAAAATAACAATATAAACATTGAAAGGTTGAAAAATGTTATACTTAAATTTATCTAAATAATGATGAGTGTCAGATTTATTTAATGGTCAAAAAACAATATAAGAAGTAAATGAAATGAGTGAAACCAATATATATTCAAGCCTTTTACTCTTGCTGGGTTTGGCAATAGTTAACCAAGCTTATTTAATATTACTTGGTCTAGAGACTTACAGAATAATGTATACTTCTTCTTTCCACTATGTTAAAAGCAAAATTTGTTGCTGCAATTAACTAGATGTATTGCTTTTAATTATTTTTCTTTCTACAGCATGAGTTATGATGATTTGGATGTAATGAAAGAATGACCTAGAGAAAGAAGGAGAGTGGCACAATCTACAGATTAATTCTAGCACAATTGTAACACAAATTGCTGCCTCGCCTGACAATTAGAGCCTGGGCTTGCGATGGACCTTTCCACCTGTATCTGGTTTTATTCTTACGGCTAAAAACTCCATTGCTTCCTGTCTAACTCTAATTTTCTTTTTTTTCAGGTTTGGATTTATTCTTCATAAAGATGAAGCTGCACTACAAAAAATTGATCTTGAAACCATGTCATACATCAAGACAATTAACTTGAAGGACTATAAGTGCGTTCCTCAGTCATTGGCATATACACACTTGGGAGGCTACTACTTCATTGGCTGCAAACCTGACAGCACCGGAGCAGTTTCCCCACAGGTCATGGTGGACGGTGTAACTGACTCAGTCATTGGGTTCAATAGTGATGTGACGGGCACTCCATATGTCTCTCCAGATGGCCACTACCTTGTCAGCATTAATGATGTGAAAGGTCTTGTAAGGGTTCAGTACATTACCATCAGAGGAGAAATACAGGAGGCTTTTGATATTCACACAAATCTGCACATATCTGATCTGGCATTTCAACCATCCTTTACTGAAGCCCACCAATATAACATCTACGGTAGTTCAAGCACACAAACTGATGTGCTCTTTGTGGAGCTCTCTTCTGGGAAGGTCAAGATGATAAAGAGTCTCAAGGAACCACTCAAGGCAGAAGAATGGCCTTGGAACCGGAAAAACAGGCAAATCCAGGACAGTGGCTTGTTTGGTCAATACCTGATGACACCTTCCAAGGACTCTCTCTTCATCCTAGATGGACGACTCAATAAATTAAACTGTGAGATCACTGAAGTTGAAAAAGGAAATACAGTCATTTGGGTTGGAGATGCCTAAAAACCCTATGATACAATTATTGAATGAAGCGTTTTACAATACATTGCACTTAATCCATTGTTTAAATTTACAACTTAACTTTCCAAGTTTATATCCTAGTCAAACAAAATTTACTTGGTTGGTCCAAATAAAATAAATTGTTTTTGACTAAGTGACTAAGACATACACAATTAATTATATTGGTTAATTAGAAATACTCAGCACAATATTTAATGAGAAATCACATCAGTCACAAGAATCAAATGTGTAAATTATGCTTTAAACAATAAAGTAGGATTTAAATCATTTAAAAAACTAAACTGCAGGGAATTTCAGATGACATAAAGCATTATTTCATTTTGAGGGTAGTTTATTTTTTTTCTCTGTCCTTTTGGTATGATTAAACAAGAAATAAAAGGTGTTGTGGAACCTTAAAATTCTTAATTCAAAATATTCGGTCCTGTCCACTGTTTATAATATTTTGTGCCTTGAAGGGAATGTCACAGGAGGAAAAGGAAGACTAAAACCTGCATACTAAATGCCCTCATAACTATAAATCTCTTGTTGTTAAAAAACATCTCTTGCGCCAAATCCTGTCTTCAGTCTTTTGTTTAACCCTCAATGAACTATCAATTGAAGGCATAAGTTGGCCTTAGGTTGTATACAGGTGTCAAACTCCACTTGACATTTACTGTATAATCTGCAGCATGCTATAGAAAGTGGGGAGGAAGGGAGGAAAAATAATTACAGTCAAAATATTTGCAATCTATCTACTCATTTTGCTTTCAATCACTAGAGTGTGTTATGTTTTTAATGCAAGTTTGTCTGGGATGTCAACTGCCTACAGATGTTTATTACTAGCAGAATAGATTATTTATTAATAGATATTGTTTCTTTTCATATAGTCCAATGTTTCATCATCAGGAACTTTCGGTTTTAAAAAAGAAACATTACTTTTGTCTGCTAAAGTAAACCATATATAGGGAAATTAACACCTAGGAAAAGAAAACTGGCAAGAGAATTGATGAGGTATTAGTGGCTTAGAAGAATTAGTAATATAAGTTGGGAATAAAGGAGTAGCCCGACAGTGGTAAGTAAAAATGTAGTACTCCATTGTTTTTGCTATTTAAATATAACGTATCAAAAACCTTTATTCTAAAATTTCCACAAATGATTTATTTTATCCATCTCCTTGTAATCCTAAAAGCATCTTCTCACTATGTGCTGTAGTTTGAAACCTAACGAATCCTCCTACTTGAGACACTGTAGAGAAGTAAAAATTGTTGCTTCTGTTTTGTTTTAAGAGGAAATGAGAAGGCCAGCAGAAGTAGATTAAAACTAGAGAGCTGGTTTATTAAAATAAGCAGATAATTATCCAGGCTTAAAGTAACAGCTTACATGTTTTGAAAATCCTTGTAGTTATTTTTGTTTTTATTGTTGCAAGAAAATGTTAATGGGCTGTTGAAATGACCTCCATTTACTTAAGGTAATCCAATAAGGTCTTTTTTAAATATACAAATTTTACTCAAGTTTAAATTGTGTAAAACTGCTTAGAAACCTGAAATTTTATAGTGTGTAATATCTTATGTGTATATAGCATCCTGAGCTGTGTGATACAGTAGATTTCTTCTTAGCAGAAACATGCGAGGTAGATTTAATAAACAACAAAAATCAGCTTATGTTTCTACTTATTGAATCTGCTTTACTTTTTAGCAATTTTCTTCCTTGTGAACATGAACCATATAAAGTGTCTGTGACTTAATGATTTCATGTAAGTCTGTCGCATACATCCTTCTTTTGTAGCTTACACCATGTGGATGCTCTGTCTGTAGACACTGCTTGATAAAAGGAGAATAAACCTCTTACATTTTAACCCTTGAGAGTTCAGTCAATGATTTAATATGCATACCGTTTTTAAAAAATTTCTCCCAATGCTTCAGATATAGTGTGATGCTCTGCATTATTCTGAAAGTGATGAGATCAGGTGAAGGTAAAGTAAACTGAGATCAATCAAGGAAAGAGAAGTTAGTTTGTCTTTTAATATAAAATCTAAATTGGATATCCTTTGATTATTCAGTGTTTACAGCAAGGCATATATTCTTTACATGATGTCTATTTCTATAGAATCCCTTCTTTTCTTGTGTATTCAATGAAAATATAGCACTGGAATATCAAAATTATACTCAAAAAAGTAGGCTTTTCTTTCCATGATCTTATAGCATTAATCATACAAATATTGAGTCACTTTTTAAAAACATTCTGATTCTTAAAATACTGATATTTGTGAGCTTTAAAAAATCACATGAATATTTATGTTACAATTATATCTGAAGTAGATACTTCTTCAAAAACAGGGTAAAAGGTTGAGTAAGAAATAACATACAGGGAATCAGTATGATCCTATGCACACCCTGATTGAAGTGTACTGTAAATACTCATATTAGCAATAATGTGAGTGTGTGTAAAAAGTGAAAGTGAAGAAAAACTAGGATAAAATGATGAGTAAACTGCTTTAAAAAGAAGCTATAACCCCAAAGAGTAGATTTTTTTGTTCGTTTGTTTTTGTTTTTTTGAGACGGAGTCTCACTCTGTCAACAGGCTGGAGTGCAGTGGTGCAATCTCGGCTCACTGCAACCTCCACCTCTTGGGTTCAAGTGATTCTCCTGCCTCAGCCTCCCCAGTAGCTGGGATTATAGGTGCTCACCACCACGCCTGACTAATTTTTGAATTTTTTGTAGAGACAGGGTTTCACCATGTTGGCCAGGATGGTCTTGGTCTCTTGACCTCGTGATCCAACAGCCTCGGCCTCCCAAAGTGCTGGGATTGCAGTGAGCCACCATGCCCGGCCCCAAAGAGTAGATTGTTAACAGACAAAAAAACAAAATGAAATTATAGCAATGACAGGCACGGAATGAGTAAAGGTATGAAAGCAAGTATGGAAATACGATGTGAGGAGGTAATTGAGCAAAACTGAAAGAAAGAAGTAAATGATTGAATTTAAAATTGTTGATATAGGTAAGACAAGAAAGTAGGTCATAAATGGTTTTTAAGGGAGAGAGGTGAAAATTGAAATTAGTTTAAAAACTTGGAATTAATCCAGGCAATAGGGACCTAACTATAATCTTTCACTGCTTCTGTAGATACTGAATAACGAACTTCCAAAAAGAGAAATGATAGTGAAAACAATATTTTTAAAATTTATGATGTTTTTAGTGGAATGAAAATTTAACCAAAGAATAGGGAAATTGGGGGAAATTGAATTACTTAGATAACTTTTGTAAAAATGTGAGTTTATGACCTTTAATGCACGACAATTAAATTGAAAGCATATTTTAAAAAATAAGACTTGTTAAGGAACCACACCTGAAGTGGCAATTGAATAAATATGGATAATAAAAGGGACAAAAATGATAAGACTAAAATATGACACCATTGATAGAAGTAAGAAAGCCTTGAAGGAGCACTAAATTGGAGTGACAGAATGAAGATCTGGATAAGGGACAAACTAAATGGAAATATAGGGCAATGGATATACTCCCAAGGAAATGCCATCATATACAGCAAATAATGTAATTTTTAGGGGTCATTCTACCTTCTGGCTAATTATATCCGTGTAAAGTTGAAGCACTTAAAATATTTGTGATTTAGGGCCCAATAACCTTTCTGATTCCCACTCAAAAGGTATTCACAGAATTTTATTTTATGAAATAAACTAATTCAGTTGAATTTTACTAATCAGGATATTTACATGATAAAACAATATGTTTAATACTATCAGACAAATTATTATATTGTGTAAATATTTGAAGACAGAAACAAGAACAATATTGATATTCAGGAAAACATCTTTGTATGATGTTTTCACTATTTATGGAAACCAATAAAATGAAATAAAAATGTACAACCCAATGTTGCAATTTTAAGAACTCTTAAGGGGCCCTTCTATTTTCACTTGCTACATTTAGCATGTTCCTTTATGAATGGTCAAAGAGAACAAAGGAAGCACCTACCAAATATCTGTGTTTACTTTTCTTTCAATCACAGTCTAATACCATTTACTTCTCCTGAGAAACTTCAGAGGCAGAAATGTATTCTGAAATTCATGCTATAGAAATTCTCATCTGCTGTCTTAAGTCATAGTAAATTTTCCCATCTTTCTAGGAGACTAAATCTTCACCATATGAGCATAGCTTTTTGTTTGTTTGCCTTTATAAATTGCATAGTCCTGTTAGTAAATGGAAAAGCACTTAGCTTTTCAGTAATATTCAGCAGCAAAATGAACCTGTCTCTGTGGTATTTAGTGGATACTGCACAGCTATTTTACAGTAATTTACAGCTACAGTTGGTGAAGTGGAAAAGTTTTAACAGTTGTTCTTTTATACTAGCGTTTACCAATAATAAAATTTTGGGACTTGTTTTCAGGGCTGTAATTGTTTGGCTGAAATTGACAAAGAACACACCAAAATACCAAACATACTCTGTTTTGATGTTTTCTAAATGTATGGAAAGACCGTCTCTAAATACACATTTTCCTCCTTTTTAGAAGAAGAATCAAAATCACCTCAGTGTCAAAAGAATATTGATATTTCAATGGGAAAAATGTCCACATTAAGTGGGCAATTACTCAGTTATTCAAATATTCAATAATTATTCAAATATTCATTATTCAAGATACTTTTTGCATTTCTATTAAAATGAACAGTGTTATTTTACACCTGGACCCATAAACTTGTTCAAAGTTACACAGTCCAAATAAAATATCTCATGATAATCAAGGCAGATAGGTGAGAAAATATAGCTCTTTAAAAATGGTTAAATATGGCCAGGCGCAGTGGCTCACGCCTGTATTTCCAGCACTTTGGGAGGCCGAGGCAGGCAGATCATGAGGTCAACAGATCAAGACCATCCTGCCCAACATGGTGAAACCCCGTCTCTACTAAAAATACAAAAATTAGCTGGTCACAGTGGCCCATGCCTGTAATCCCAGCTACTCGGGAGGCTGAGTCAGGAGAATCGTTTGAACTCGGAAGGCGGAGGTTGCAGTGAGCCGAGATTGCACCACTGCACTCCAGCCTAGTGACAGAGTGAGACTCTCTCTCAAAAGAAAAAAAAAAAAGGTTAAATACTGAATACTCTGCTATGACTCTGCTCATCCACCTGCTTTTAAACTACTTCTGCTCTTCAGTTTCTGTCCTTTCAGAACTATTAACAAAGACTAGCCAAAAAATCAACATTTGACCTTATAAAGTATAATTTATCATTTTCTCTTTATTAATAAACATTATCTTCAAACATTAATTATTCTGTAGGGTAATTAAGTTGAGCAAGAGTGAATATTTTGATGTTACTAACACATAGCATGTTAATTTTATAGCATTTTTAAAAGTTGCTTGCTGATAGAAATATCATTTTTAATTCGTCTATTTCGGTGCAAATCTGCCATATGCCATGCAGTTTTCCACTTTAAAGCAAGTAAATACCTCACTGAGTGTGTGTGTGTGTGTGTGTGTGTGTGTGTTTTAATTTGAGCATACAAAAGTGAAAATACATCTAGGGACATTGGAGGATGAAGTTTGAATATTCAAACATATCCCATTAGTATTTTGGAATGCCTATTAAATCTAGAACCATGATAGTGAGTTACATAAAAATTATTATAATATAGGATTCCTGTATAAATTTGCCGAATATGCCTATGGATCACAGAATCTCATATCTCTCATAGCATCCAAATAGATAAAAATACAGACTACCGAGATGTAAGCAGAAATCAAAGAAACACAAAGTCAGTGGACCTTCACTCTGGAGACGCTACAAGATCAAGTAAATTAGGATGTTTACTTATATACAGACTTTCAATAATGTAATACTAAGTTCTAATAAATAAATATACATATACATACACATGTATACGCATTAAAATCGCTTCCCTGATATATTTCACAATTACTAAAATATATTTTAAATCAATTACAGACACAAATTCAATAAAGGGAAACTGTAGAAATCAGTCTCAATTCATTGGAATAAACAGAAAATTTTCAATTGCTTAACAAGTAATATATATGTGAACAAATATATAAGCATGTATATGTAAAAAATATTCACAAATAGCCCTTTCAAGATGAAACCAGATTGAGATCTGTACAATCTGCAGATTCTCTAAATAATGAAAGTGCTAACACTATTCTGCAAAAATAATATGAAAATCCTTACATTGCTTAGAAAGAACACAGCTGCAAAGAAAGCCATACCCTCCCCCATACACACACACTGTAGCAGAAAAAGCTGGAAAATCCACAAAATCATATTGTTACTTGAGCCTCATAGACAGCTTGGGTTAGAAGTTCACCAGGTAAACTAATTTCCAATGAGGGACAAGGAATAATTTCACCT
This sequence comes from Pan troglodytes, assembly GCF_028858775.2. Classification (NCBI taxonomy): domain Eukaryota; kingdom Metazoa; phylum Chordata; class Mammalia; order Primates; family Hominidae; genus Pan; species Pan troglodytes. The sequence goes on along the minus strand of NC_072401.2, from coordinate 163,098,138 downwards.
TGGCATAGCACAAGAGAAAGAAGTGGCCTACATAAATGTATGTAAAATAAAATCAGCTAACATTTTAAAAACTTCTTCACAGGAATGTCTAGGCTAGCTTATCAGTTTGGAAAGACTAGGGGCCTCAAACACAAGAAGAGTTTATACTCACAAAATGTTTTCCACAGATCTTCACCATGTGCTCAGAAAAGTCAGGATGGGAGACCAGAAATGGCTAGCTTCATTGGTAGTGTGCAAGTGGGGATCAGCTGCTTTGGGGAGATGGGTCTTGTCCCTTTGCCCTTACTCTTCTGTCCGGAGAAGCAAAAATGTTAGGTAGCTAATGTAGGGGCAGTCATCTGTCTCACCCCCAGGGAACAGGCAAGGTTCCATTGCTTCTAGGAGGAGTGAGTAAAAGCAAAACCTGTTGCCTCTGAGGAGGTGATGGCAAATACTCTCATCTTCATCGAGAAAACACATGTCAATATATTGCTGCCAAATGAGAGTAAGACTCTCACTACTGTGGGAGGGGCAGTGAACCATTTCTAGTGAAATGTGAGAAAAAGTACAGCACTTAACTTTTAAAGAGATACACTTTAGTAACACTTTTTTTTTATTAAGTCTAATTTGTCTGACATTACCAGAGCTACTCCAGCTTTCTTACAGAAGCTTTTTGCATAATTTTTTTTCCTTCCTTTGTTATCTATTTGAATTTTTCAATCTGAAATTTGTCTCCCTTAAACACCATATATTTGGATATCTCTATACTCTCATCAGACTATATCTGTATTTTGATTGGATTGTTTACCCCATTCACATTAAATGTATTATTGCTATAGTTGGATTTAAATCTTCTATGCTATTTTTTATAGGTATCCTGTTTTTCTATCCCTCATTTACTGCTTTCTTTGGAATTAAGTGAATATTTCCTGGGGTAATATTTCAATTCCTTTAATGATATTTTCACTTTTTAAAAATTGTTTTTGTAGTTGTTGCTCTGGGGCTTACCATATAAATCTTAACTGATTAGAATGAACTTCAGATTTATATTAACTAAATTCTAGGGAGATACAGAAATGTCAGTCCTATGTAACTTTCACTACTGTTTCCTTATTTTGTTCTATTTTTGTTATATTCAAAAAATGCCTAATCCTAATTATTACTTCATATAATGTTTTGTTTTTTAAAAACAAGAGAAAAAAGGAGAAGTACATATATTTACTGTTACAAAAATGTTCTTATTTACTATTTATCTTTGTCTTTATAGGTTTCTGTGGATTTAATGCTTTTTCTCATTGCAATACAGGGACCCCCTTTTTGCTTTCATTGTCAAATATATAATTTTGTGGTAGGTCTGCAATAAAATACACATTTTACAACAAATTATTTTATTTCAGTTAAAAAGAGGAAAAGAGAAGATATACGCATTTATAATGTCTTCTTAATTGCATAATTATCATTGTTGGTACTTTGTGTGCACCTGTGTGTGTGTGTGTGTGTGTGTGTCTACGTGTGTGTGTGTATTCACATTTTTCCTATGGTCACCAAAGAAATTTGTTTAGCATTCTTATGAAGTGGATTTGCTACCAAGAAATTCTCTCAATTTTTGTTTTTCTGGTAAGGTATTCATTTCACCTTCATCTACAAAAGATGAAGTTTCCGGACGTTAGATTGTTGATTGCATTTTTTTGTTTTACCAATTAGAATATGTCATCCCATTACCTATTAGACGTCATTGTTTTTGATGATAATATGCTAGAATTCTTACTGAGATTCCCATAAATGTGACGTGTGAATATCTTGCTACTTTCAAAATTGTCTATTTGGCAGGGCGTGGTATCTCACGCCTATAAACCCAGCATTTTGGGAGGCCAAGGCGGGTGGATCATTTTAAGTCAGGAGTTTGAGACCAGCCTGGCCAACATAGAGAAACCCTGTCTCTATTAAAAATAAAAAAAATAGCTGGGTGGTAGTGACATGTGCCTGTAATCCCAGCTACTTGGAAGCTGAGGCAGGAGAACTGCTTGAGCCTGGGAGGTGGAGGTTGCCAGTGAGCCGAGATTGTGCCACTGCACTCCAGCCTGGGCAACCAAATGAGATCCTATCTCAAAAAAAAAAAAAAAAGTCTATTTGTTTTTGTCTTTTAATATTTTTACTATGACATGTCTGGATTTTGATCTCTTCTAGTTTATGTAACTGGGGATCACTGAGCATTTTCAATGTTTAGAACATTATTTTTTATTAAGTTTGGGGAGTGGTCAGCCATTATAAGTTTTAATACATTTTCTGTTCCTTTCCCTTTCGTTTCTTCCTCTTCTATGGTAATTAATTATGTGTATGGTAGTATAATTAGCAGTATCCCACATTTCTCTGAAGCTTATTGCATTTTAAAAATAATTATTTCTTTTGGATTTTAGATTTTTTTTTTTTTTTTTTTTTTTTTTGAGACTGAGTCTCGCTCTGTCGCCCAGGCTGGAGTGCAGTGGCGCGATCTCGGCTCACTGCAAGCTCCGCCTCCCGGGTTCACGCCATTCTCCTGCCTCAGCCTCCCGAGTAGCTGGGACTACAGGCGCCCGCTACCACGCCCGGCTAATTTTTTGTATTTTTAGTAGAGACGGGGTTTCACCGTGTTAGCCAGGATGGTCTCGATCTCCTGACCTCGTGATCCGCCCGCCTCGGCCTCCCAAAGTGCTGGGATTACAGGCGTGAGCCACCGCGCCCGGCTGGATTTTAGATTTTTTATCCATCTACCTTCAAGGGCATTGATTTTGTCTTCTAGCAGTTCAAATCTTCTGTTGAACAACTCCAGGAAAAATTTTTTCTTCTTTATTATGACTTTAAAACCCAGAATTATGTTTGTTTCTTTATATCAATTCTACCTTTTTACAGATATTATATTTTTGATAAGCCATTGACCTCTCGTCTTCCTTTAGTCTTTAAACAATTTCAGTTAATTCTTTGAACACATTTATAATGGTTTCTTTGAAGCCTTTGCCTATTAAATGTAACAACTGGACCCTCTAATAGGTTGTTTGGGGTGCATGATTTTTTACCCTGTATAGGACACATTTTTTGGTTTCTTTGCATGTATCATATTTTTTGTCAAAATCAGGTCATTTTGGATAAGACATTGTGGCAACTCTGAATATTTTCTCTCCCTAATCCTTTTGTTATTATTGCATTCCTGTTTGTTTAGTGACTTAGCTGGACTACTGTAGTGAAATATAAATCCCACATATTGCGAAACCTTGATATCACACCTCAGTGAGTACAGCACTGGACATGTGTGTAATAATCCTGGGATGACATTACTTTTAGAAGGGCTTTCTTTGACTATTAGTTTGCCTGATCTTTCTGTTAACCTGTCTGCCTCTTTCACGTTACACCCACCTGTTTGTCTAATTGCTGACTGAATTTGTTATTGGTTTCAAGAATTTTACTGTTATCCCAGATGATATTATTATCTGGGAAACTAGTTTCTCCACAGTATGCTCCAGTTAAATTCAGACTCCTTTGCAGATATCGTTTTGGTCTCTGCCTTACAGATTTGTTCTGACCTTGCTTTATTTTGCTGTCTCTTTTTCTGCTCATCTCTGGCAAATTGGCTGCCCTAAGATTAAACTTCTTGCCCACATAGAGCTACCAGCTTATTTTCACTTGACTACCACCAAAATATCTACTGTTTTAAAGAGATCATCGTAGGCTTGAATTTCTTCACCTTCTGTTTCAAATAAGAGTTGTTATAAGAATAATCTGAGTTAACTCAGTGTTTTTATAAAAATAATCTCTTGATTTTTTTTTTTTTCTTATGACTTACTTCCCCCTCTGTTATTATTATCTGCAAAATATGTTGGTCACAGCTCTTAAGCTGGTAGTGAAGATCGTTGCCCTCTACTCTTGAAGTGACGCTCTAGTTTTACGAGTAGGACAAGGTAGGAGACGGGGAGTCTCCATTTTTCTGGGCCTACTTCTCTGATTATAAAACCCTCTTAACATTGTCTAGGCTGGGCGCATTGGCTCATGCCTGTAATCCCAGCACTTTGGCAGTCCGAGGTTGGCGGATCACCTGAGACCAGGAGTGGATCACGAGATGAGCCTGACCAACACGGTGAAACCCTGTCTCTACTAAAAATAAAAATAAAAATAAAAAATAAAGAACAGCTGGGCTTGGTTGCAGGCACCTGTAATCCCAGCTACTACAGAGGCTGAGGCAGGATAATCGCTTGAACCCAGGAAGCGGTGGTTGTAGTGAGTCGAGATCACACCACTGCACTCCAGCATGGGCGACAGAGCAGGACTCCATCTCAAAACAAAACAAAACAAAAAACTCTACATGGAACTATATGGTGTAGCATCCCGTTAGCTCTCCAAACAACTGATCATCTTTCTTGCACCTTTCTCCCTCACTCATTTCTTTGCAGTCATATAACTTCCCTTCTCTTCTCTTAAAGGAAAATACATACTCCTGACTTGGGCTTTTATATTTGCTGTTTCTTCCACTGCAAATACACATTCCCCAGATATCCTCATGAATGGTCTCTTTACCTTCTTCAAGTGTCTGCTTCCCAGGGAGAGTTCCTATTACCTTATTTACGCAAAATTGGAAATCACCTTCCACAAAATCCAAAATATGGCTATTCAACCGTGCTGCTTATTCATTTCCATATTTTATAGACACTTAACATGTCATAGGTTTAATTTTGTTTATTACCTACATCACCCCATTCAACACATACAAATAATGCAATTTAATAAGAAGAGATGTTTGTCTGTTTCATTTATACCACATCCAGAACAAGGCTCTGTATGTAGGAGGTACACATTAGGCAGTCACTAAATATATGAGAGATGATTGAATTACTATTTTTTCAACTCTTGCCCTCTTTTTTTTGTCCTCTATGTTTAACTTTTTGAGATTCTCAAATCATGGCAAATTGCATGCCTTGAATGTTATTAAACTGTGATAATTAAAAGTAGAAACATTCAGGCAGGTGTTTTCTATTTAATATTCCCTAATTCTCTAATGTATTAGAGCTAATAGACACATAATGAATATTTGAATAGATAATATCTTTTTAAAATATTTGCCATTTCAATGTAAATGTAATTGCTTATGTAAACATGATGTTTGTTATGTTAAAAATTAATCTCTTTCATATATTATTAAACTCTAAATTAATATAGTCTTTTAGTTATTTATAGAGGCAGCGTGTTCTTTACATATTAGTAACACAAGAAACATGCTTATATGAAACAAAGAATGTTGTATTTATTGTAATCTACAGCAATATAGGATGATAATTCATATTTCTGTCTTGAGATTAATTCATCAAATAAGAAGTATACCATTCAATGTTGAAAATAACTACAATTTTATTGAAACTTTTTAAATTGTTTGATGAATTTCTACTTCCCACACTATCTGACATGACATCTTTATCTTTGAATTATCTTACTCTAATGTATTATGCATAAACTGTACATTGCGTTATCCAATTCTATCTAATCTCTCCATCCATTATTGGCCAATTTTCTATTTTTGCTAATATTATTAGTTATAGTTATTTAGACTGAGAATCACCAACCACAAAAATCATACTGCTTTAAAGACAATTATAATGGAAAAATAAATGTATTTATTATGGTTGTAGTGCTGATGTATGTCACTTAGAATTTTTTTTTAATTATCTCAGAAACTTTCTTAATTGAATTTTTGCTCTTTAAAACATTTATTATTTTAAAATCCTCCTAAAATTTTTGTTTATAAACCTGTTATTTTTATCTATTCTTTTAATTTGTAAAAATCAAGTGTAGCTAAGTTTATTAGTCAAAGTCTAGGAGAATTACACATAAAACAGAAGATTGTGGGAGAAGTGAGTAAAGTATGAAGGAAGGTCACTTATAGAAATTAAGGCAAGTAAATTTAAAGTTCAGAGCATACTGTTATAAAATTTTAAAATAAGCATTGTTAAAAGAATAAGATATTTCATTTTTAATAGAATGAGGTGGTAATTTGATTGATAAAAAGGTCCAATTGACAATATCAGGTACCCTGCTACTTCAGTATTAAACCAATACTCCTAGTGCTACTGGAAGAACTTCTAGCAAGTTCTTCTGTGCTTTGGAGTATATTCACATCATCTTCTGCCAGAAAGATTTATTTAAATAAAAAGTAGCTTCTTCTTTGCTACTGGGTGCAAGTAGAGACTAAACGCTTGACCATGTTGGACAAACTTACTATTGTACTTAAATTGTATGTCATGAAACCAGTAGTACCTGATGTGTTGAACCATAAAACTCCATGTTCAGAGCAACCCACTTGAAGAGCAGAGCATCTATGTGATTCAAGACAAACGGAAAATACTGAGACCTTGATTAACCATGCTATAGCTTACTTGAAAGCTGGAGGTTAATGAAAGGAGAGGAAATTCAAGAATACCAGTGTCTACAATCCAAGTTCAGTGTTCTGCTCTTCAAACATGAGTGTCACCCAGAGAAAAGTGGTTCACTTTCCCCATCTTTACTTCCAGAGCAGTAGCCAGGTATTTTTCCCAGGAGGACAAGCAGACTATAAGAGCAGAGATCTCCAAAATTAGCCTCAAAAGAACAGAGCGTTTGAAACAAAGTATGAGGAAATGCAAGCCTAATGGCATTCCTGAAAACTATGAAGATTTTGGTTGTAAGCAATTAAGTTAAGGCTAACAGCTCCATGACAGCAACAAGGTAAGTCGTAAGCTAACTAGTTTACCAAAGAGAATCAGGGAAAGAGACAGTTAGGAAGAGCCCTCCCGGTGTCACAATTAACCACAAACATAGGCATCAAATACTATACTTGCAGAGGGACAAGCATTTAATTTGACCAGACTGTGGAGTAATTTGTACTCCAAGGCATTGTTGAAAATAATAGCAAATTCAGTCAACTGTCAGTGGAGCCTAACAACTGGATGCTACATCAACAGAGAGAGACAGCTTAACAGAGAATTCATGCAAAGAAATAGCTAAAGAGAGCCCTCCTAGAACCAATATCATTTTATAATGATTATAAAAATACCAAAGGCCACACTAAGTAAGTAGTGATATTAAAGGCTTAATGGTATGGGAGGATTATATTTCACTACAGTAATCTAGCTAAATCACTAAACAAGTAAACAAGTAAACAAGCCAGCAACAATAAGCTCTATTTAGGGGTATTCAGATTTTCCAAACTAAGTTATCTAACACATACTACTTTTAACAAAATAAATAAATACATTGGAAATGCAAAAAAAGCAAACAGCGGAACAGCTTGTGGGAGAGCCCAGCTGTTGCATTGAACAGCAAGGACTTCAAAGCAGTCATCATAAATATGTTCAGGAAACTAAAGGAAAAAATGCTTAATGAAATAAAGGAAGGTATAATGACAATGTCTTATCAAAGGAGAATATGAATAAAGAGATGGAACTTAAAAAGGAAAAAACTGAAATTACAAAGATTATTAAGTTGAAAAATATAGAAACTGGAATGAAAGATTCATTAGAGAGGCTCAACAGTAGATTAACATTGACAGAAGATAGAATCAATGAACTTGAAAATTGATGCATAATGATTATTTGATGTAAAGACAAGACAGAAGAGAATAAACTCCTAAGAACAGAGCCTAATATAAATGTAGAACATCATTAAGCACACCAAAATGTATAAAGGGAATACAGAAAGAGAAGACAGAAGATTTTAAGAAATAACAGCAGAAAGTTTCACAAATTTTATAGAAAATATTAACATATACAGCCAAGAAGCTCAATAAAAATAAAATAAATGCCAAGATATCCACACCCAGACATGTCACAGTAAAAATGTTAAAATCAAATGATAAAGAGAAAATCATCCTGACAGCAAGAGAGAAATGATTGTTAGTTCTATGTACAGCAACAACATTAACAGTGGATGCATGATCATATACAGTGGAGTCCGTAAGGCGGTGGAATCACATACTGAAAGAAAATAACTATTAACCCATAATTTTATATCCAGCAAAACTATCTTTTTAAAGGAAAGCAAAATAAGATATTCTCAGAGAAACAAAACAGAATGTATTGCTTTCAGGCTTGACAGAAAATAAATTCTAAAGGCTCTTTAGTCTAAAAGTATGGACCTCAGAGAGTAATTTGAACGTATATTTTTAAAAAGGCTGGTAATGGTTATTATGCAATTATAAAAGACAGTATAAATATATATGCATTCTCCTTTATCACATTTAAAAAGAAATTTCACATATAACATGCTTTCAATTTTATTTTTAGTTCTATAATATAAAGAGGTGTAATATACAATAGAAAAAATAAGTTGTGTAAGCTGTATTTGGATAAAGAACTGATAACAGCTCATAATTGAAAATTAACCTTTCATGACAAAAATATTTGAATTCTTCAATATGATAAACAGCATGTATGAATAACTCATGGCTAACATAATATTTAGTAGTGAATTATTTCATGCTTTAAACCTAAGATTAGGAATAACACAAGAATGTTCACGTTTGCCACTTCTATTCAACATTGTAATGAATGTTCTAGCCAAGGTAATTAGGTAGAAAAATGAAAATACATTAAACTGTACACATCAATATTTGAACACATCAATATTTAAATTTATTTTGTATTTTCATTTTTATTTTTTAAGACAGAGTCTCACTGTGTCATCCATGCTGAGTGCAGTGGCCCAATCACAGCTAACTGCAGCCTTCACTTCCTGCTTTCTGGACTCAAACAATCCTCCCAGCTCAGCCTCTTGAGTAGCTGGGACCAAAGGCATGCACCACCATGCCCCACTAATTTTTTTAAAAAAATTTTGTATAACCAGCCTTGCATCTCGGGGATGAAGCTGACTTGACCATGGTGGATAAGCTTTTTGATGTGCTGCTGAATCCAGTTTGCCAGTATTTTACTGAGGATTTTTTTAAATGGAGTCTCGCTCTGTCACCCAGGCTGGAGTATAGTGGAGGGATCTCAGCTCATTGCAACCTCCGCCTCCCAGGTTCAAGCGATTATCCCACCTCAGCCTCCCGAATAGCTGAGATTACAGGCACGTGCCACCAGGCCCAGCTAACTTTTGTATTTTTAGTAGAGACAGGGTTTCACCATTTTAGCCAGGATGGTCTCGAACTCCTGACCTCGTGTTCCGCCCGCCTTGGCCTCCCAAAGTGCTGGGATTACAGGCATAAGCCACCGCCCCTGGCCTTACTCAGGATTTGTGCATTGATGTTTATCAGGGATATTCACCATCATTCTTAGTAAACTAACACAGGAACCGAAAACCAAATACCACATGTTCTCACTTATAAGAGGGAGCTAAATGATGAGAACTCATGAAAACAAAGAAGTGAACAACAGACACTGGGTCCTACTTGAGGGTGGAAGGTGGAAGGTGGAAGGAAAGAGAAGCAGAAACAATAACTAATAGGTACTAGGCTCAGTACCTGGGTGACAAAATAATCTGTACAGCAAGCTTGTGTGACACAAGTTTACCTATATAACAAATCTGCACATGTACCCCTGAACCTAAAATAAATGTTTTTAAAAAGAAAAAAATGAATTCATAATTTTAAAAATCCTATAAAAGCAATCTCCAATCTCCAGGCCAAAATGTTTTCAATGGAGAATTTTACCAAACATTCAAAGGATTAACAACAATTTTGCATAATGTCTTTCACTATGCAGTAATGCATAATGCTTCCACTGGCCCCATTTTATGAGAAATCAGAATTATACTTTGGCCAAAATCAAAGGCAAAGAAAAGCAAAATGAAGCAACAATGAAAACATTCAGAACAAAATCTGGCATGAATTTAAATCTCAACTTTTTATTTTATTTATTTATATATTTACTTAGTTAGTTATTTTTTGCCTTTTCAACCCAGCAATGTACACAAGGAATAATACTCCATGATTTAGTGGACTTTATTCCATAGGCATGGCAGGTTCAGAGTGTGAAAGTCAATCAAGAGTCATTGTGCAAATAATCATATTAACTTATGTTGACAAAAATGGACAAAATTTCTCATAACTCTCAGTACAGGCTCTGAACACAATTTAATAAAGAGAATCTACAAAATTCTATACCTAACATCATACAAATGGTAAAAGGCTAAATGCCTTATCTCTAAAATAGTGAAGAAAGCAAGGATGTGTGCCCTTACCATCAGTCAACATATTTTTGGAAGATGTATAGAAAGCAATTAGGTAAGAAAAATAAATGAAAGGCATACAGATTGAAACAGAATAAAACTCTTTCTATTTGCAGATGTCATGATATTCTATTAAAAACTTCCAAGGAATCTGCAAAGAAAGTTTCTAGAACTAATAAGTTAATTCAATATGGTCATGAGATACAAAATCAACACACATAAATCAAATACATTCTTATGTAAAAGTGCAAATAAATTTCAAACGCAAACCATTTATAAGTGTTCCAAAGAAGATTAAATATTAGGTATAAATTTAACTGAAAATATATACAGGATCTCTATGATGAAAATCGCACAATATTTAAGAAAGAAATCAAAGAATCCCTAAATACTTGGAGAAGCACACTGTGTTGACTGACTGGAAGGCAAAACATAGTAAAGATATCAATTCTTACATCGGTTTGTGGGCTTAATGCAATTCTTAAATCTCAGCAAGATTTTTGTAGGCACAGACAAACCTACTCTAAAATTTCTATAGAAATTCCCTAGGATAGACAAAACACTTGAAAAATAAAATAATAAAGGGGGGGGGAACTATTCTACACAATATGATGGCTTATTTTAGAGCCAGAGTAATCAAACCAGTGTAGTAGTGCTGGAAGAATAACCACATAGATCAATGAAACAGAACAGAGAAACTGGAATTATTTGTTGACAGAGGGTAAAAAAACAACTCAATTTAGGGGGATAGTATTTTCAAAAAGTGGTGTTGAAGCAATTATACAATTATTGGCAAAAAATAAACCTGAATCTAAATCTGTCACCTTATAAAAACTAACTCAAAATGAATAATGTATTAAATATAAAACTTCTAAAAAGATAAGAAAAATATTTAGGGCCTGGGACAAGGTAGAGGTTTCTTAGACTTAGCACCAAAAGTATGATCCGTAAACAGAAAGTTGATAAATTAAACCTATTAAAGTAAATAATTTTGCTCAGTAAAAGACCCTAAGATGAAAATACAAATTATAGACTAGGAGAAGATATTTTCGAATCCCACATCCGACAAAGGACTCATGTAGAAGGTGTAAAGAGCTCTTAAAATTCATTATTAATAAATCACTCAATACAATTACAAAATAAGCAAAATACATGAAGGGACAAAGCAGGAGGATCTTGAGCCCAGGAGTTCAAGACCAGCTTGGGCAGCATAGTAAGACACTGTCTCTACAAGCAATAAATTTTAAAAAGTTACCTGGGCATGGTTACACATGCATGTACTCCCAGTGACATGGGGGGCTGAGGCAATAAGATTGCTTGAACCCAAGAATTCAAGGCCATAGTAAGCCCTGATTGAGATCCTGCACTCCAGCCTGGGTGACAGAGCAAAGCCCTGTCTCAAAAAAAAAAAAAAAAAAGGAAAAAGAAAAATACGTTAAGAGCACAATAAGATGTTAAGATATCAGTACATACCTCACACCTATCAGAATAACTAAATTTAAAGATGGTGATAACACCACAAATGCTGTCAACAATATGTCAAAACTAGGTGACTCATAACATTATTAGTTTGGATGTAAAATGGTACAGCAACTTCAGAAAAGAGTTTGACAGTTACTCTTAAGACTAAAAACAGTCTTAACATATGACCCAGGAATTGCACTGTTGGCAAATATCCCAGAGAACTGAAAGTTTTTGTTTGTTTGTTTGTTTTTTGAGACTGCATCTCACACTGTTGCCTAGGCTGGCGTGTAATGGTGCGATCTCGGCTCACTGTAACCTCCGCCTCCCGGGTTCAAGCAATTCTCCTGCCTCAGCCTCCCGAGTAGCTGGCACTACAGGCACACACCACCATGCCCGGCTAATTTTTTTGTATTTTTAGTAGAGTCAGGGTTTCACTATGTTGGCCAGGCTGGTCTTGAACTTCTGACCTCATGATCGGCCTGCCTCAGCCTCCCAAAGTGCTGAGAATACAGGCGTGAGCCACTGCGCCCAGCCTGAAAGTTTTTTACATACAGTCACTTATACATAAATGTTCATAGCAGCCTTATTCATAATTGCCAAAAACAGGAAACTCTTAAAATGTTCATCAATGGGTGAATGGTTAAACAAACAGTGGAACATCCAAATCATGGAATCCTCCTCAGCAATAGAAAGGAATAAACTATTGACACACACAACTTGGATGAACTTCAGGAAAATTAAGATGAAGAAAGCCAATTACAAAGTGATACATATTGCATGAATCCATTTATATAACATTTGTTAAGTCACAGAACTATAGAGACAGGGACAGAATGGTGGTTGCTGGGTTGGGGGCAGGGTGGAGGGGACGTGGCTATAAAGGAAGAAGCATATGGAAGTCCTGTGGCAGTACCATTAATTATCCTGATTAATGGAGAGCACATGTAATAAAATTGCACAGAGCTCCATGAGCATGCACACACACATACACACGAGCTCATGGGTAACCGCTGAAATCTGAATAAACTCTATATTTTGAATTTCTAATAATTTCTGGGTTTTGATATTGTGCTTTCCTATGCAAGATGTTAACATTGATGGAGGTTGGGTGAGGAGTACACAGGTCATTACCACATATATTTTATAATTCCCTGAGTCTATATTTATTTTAAAATAAAATATTTTTAACATTTGTATTTATATTGAAACAGAGTAGTATATTTATATGCACATCAGGTTTTGTTTGTTTGTTTGTTTGTTTTGAGACTGAATCTGGCTCTGTTGCCCAGACTGGAGTGCAGTGGTGCGATCTCGGCTCACTGCCACCTCTGCCTCCTGGGTTCGAGAGATTCTCCTACCTCAGCCTCCCAAGTAGCTGGAAGTAAAGGTGCCAGCCACCACATCTGGTTAATTTCTGTATTTTCAGTAGAGACAACATTTCACCATGTTGGCCAGGCTGGTCTCAAAATCCTGACCTCAAGTGATCTGCCCACCTCGGCCTCCTAAAGTGCTGGGATTATAGGTATAAGCTACAGAGCCCGAACTAATGCCAGTTTTTATGAGTAATATGGATAAATAATACAATTGCTAATTATGGCAAATCTGTTTTATGATCAAGTTCTACAGATTCTTATTTTGTGATTTAACTCAATGTGTGTCACTATGTGGAAATATATATATATGTATATTTTATTTTCATATACACACACATATGTGCACACACGCCCATATATATATATATATTAAAGTCTATAAGACATTTTGTAAGTAACTCTTGTGGGTTGAATTTTGTCCTCTCAAAAAGATATGTAAAGTTCTACTACCCAGTACCTCAGAATGTGATCTTATTTGAAAATAGGGTCATTGAAGGTATGGTTCCTTAAGTTGAGGTCATACTAGTGGGGTGGGCCCTTAATCCAATATGACTGGTGTCCTTACAAACAAGAGATGAAGAGGTACAGACAGAAGAGAAAAGAAGACTATATGATAAGGGAGGTGGGGGTGCGATTAAAGTGTTATAGCTACCAGCCGAAGAATGCCAAGGATTGCTGAGAACTACTGTAAACTAGGAGGAGGCATAGAATAAATTATCCCCCTACAGGTTTCAGAGGCAGCATGGCCCTGTTAACACCTTCCTTTTAGATTTCCATCCTCCAGAACTTTGAGACTGTATTTCTGTTGTTTTAAGCTACTCAGTTTGTGTTATTTTGTTATAGCTGCCCTAGAAAACCAATGTAACAACATACCATAAATAATCAACTAATGTAGAATAGATCATTTATAAGCAGGATTATGGGACCATCCGGGGAGAAAAAGAAACAAAGTCAAACAGTTGCTGTGATATTACATTATTTTAAAATCATTTTTCTGTGAAATTCCATGTGGAAATCAAATACATGAGGTTCGAGGAACGTGCAGAATTACTTAATACTTTGAGATGAGCATGAAATCGAAAGCAGCAGTCACTGGCAAACAAAATCTTAGAGTTGTGATGCTCAAAATTGCCTTCGGCACTGATGGGAAAGTTCTGTGCCTTCTCTATCCTGTATTTAGCCAACATCTAGTATGGTTATTGGAAATTTGAAATGTGGTTAAGGTGACTGAGGAATGGAATTTTAAATTTTATTTAATTAATTTAAATTAGTTTCAATTACATGACACTAGTTTCTACCATACTGAACAGCACCAGACTTCTCAAGGTTCTAGTTTGAAAGCCTTTAATTTAGAGGAAACTATTCTTTTAATCTAACACACAGGATATATGACTTCTAATTCACAGTCTTATTCTTACCACTTCTTATCTGCGTAAAGCTGTTGAGACCATAATCCCCTCAGAATTATTTACTTATCATTGAAATATATTAGAACACTTTAAGATCCCATGTTTCTATATATTATCTTACCTCCCACTGTTAACTGTTTTGTTTAAAATATGTATGTCTGCTGTGTTGCCTAATGTATTAGTCTCCCCAGTCTCAGTTGGATCATATTGATAATACTTTTCAACACAAATCAAATTGTAGCCCAACGGACTGGAGTACAAGGTTTTCTTATTGTCTAAAAGCTGTGCTCTTTCAGAAGTGGTGCTTTCCTAAATCAATTGATTGAATCATCAGAGGTATAAATGCTTTTTCTCTGACAAAGCCACCATCCTCTGAGAAGCTGACAGGCAGTGGGTGGCAACAGTTGTCTGACAAGACAGATTTGCAGTGTAAGCCTCAAGTGATGGGATTATATAAAGCAAAACATTAAAAAAAATCAAATTAGTGTCAGTGCAACTGTTCTTTAAAACCAGAGGAAGAATTTCCTAATGTTACCTGTTTTACAGAAGATTTAACAACGTAACAATGCTATCTTCCTTTGTTTTCACAGATTAGGAGAGGCCTTATTTGTTCTTCCAGGATGTATGTTTTGCTGAGAATGTTTCTTGGGATTCAGTTCAATTAAATTAATAAATGCATGGCTACTCTGAATCAGATAATGCCAACTACCAGGGAACAAAGATGAATGAGATACTGCTGTCCATAAGAAGTTACTCGTCCGGCAAGGAATAAACAACCAAATTAAGCAAATATTTTTAAATTGTTGTTTGATGATGTTTTAACTTTATCACTTCAATCATTTACATTTGTGCTTTGCAGCACTGTTAGTTTGGGAAGTTGATAAGAAGGTATTATATGAGTGTGATTTTATTGTGCTTTATAGAGTGAAGCTTTCCCCAAATTAATACATATTTACTATAGGAATGATGGGCATTGCCTGTATTACCAACTGGAGGCTTCTAGCAGAAGAGTTCTCAATTTACTTAGCTACGTCGATACTCTAATCTTCAAATTCTGCTTTTTCTGTGCTACTTTTGTTCTCTTGTTCTTTCACTTATGAAATATTTACTAAGTAGCTATTGTTAGGCTCTGCTCTAGGTGCTGGTTGTATAGGAACAAAAACCATATGGCTGCTTGTATGGGAACAAAAGATCTCCCTTAACAGAGCTTGCTTTCTAGTGGGAGAGAGGCAAGGAGACAGGAGGAGAAACTTCTGTTATTCTTGTCTCTTAACTCTTTCACTTTGACTCCCTGCCCCACCCCCACTGTATTCATAGTGGTTTCAAAAGCTGTGCTTCAGCCAATTCCCATTTCTACTTTCTGTGCTTTGTTATTTACCCCTTACCAGGTGATTCTGTCATCCTTCTTCTGTCAACCAGTGCACAGGGCTCCCCGAGGAAAGGGATAGAAGAATGGAGACATATATATATACAAATATACTGCTGCTAAGTTAAAACATAGAGAAGGCATGACATTTCACAAAGCTAGCCTTGGCACTTTTTTCCAGTCACTAATAATCACTTTATCAAGATTGTCATGCCACTGTCAATTCAACTTAGAGTCACTGAATGTCTTCTAAATGCAAATGTCATAGTCACAGTTCATTAAAATCATTACACACTAATATGACTTTCCATTTTTACTAAATTTTTAGAAATCGCAGCACAAACATGTCATTACAAAATAATTTGATAAATATTTGGCTGAGTCTGGATGGTTTACTTGAGCATCCTGGAGATCTGATGTAATTCTCATGTTATTACTTCCTCAAGCAGATGAGAATTTTTAAGTTTTAGAAATTTGTACCATGATTTCTTCTTTTTTTTTTCTATTGTGTAAAGATAGGGTCTCTCACTATGTTGACCAAGCTGGTCTCAAACTCCTGGCCTCAGGGATCCTCCTGACTCAACCTCTCAAAGTACAGGGATCACAAGATGAGCTACCATGCCTGGCCCAACATTATATTTAATAATTCTCAACATTCCTTATTTTTACAGTACCACTATTTCTTATGAAGAATAATGATTGTCTCTGTCACATATCTTGACTGCACTAACTTATGTATGTATAGTTTAGATGAATTGCTATGAAAACTATAGACCATTTAGGACAAATCTCAGTAGAAAAATTCCAGGGTGATAAAAGGAATGGAGGTGGTGAAGAAGAATGTAATGCTTGGTTGGACTGATGATCTCCTTTGACTCAGATATTAAGATATATCATGACAAGTAGGATTCCCAGTGGAGTATGACGATTACACTCATCTCTTAGGGGTCTGGCTCATTAGATTACATTACAATTTATAAAAGAAAGAATTACTGCATTTCCCTGGTTACTGGTAACTGCTCCGGAAAAGACTGAGACAACATAGTTTGCACAAAAACCATGGATGAAACTTATGGTTCTGTGGTTTATGCCATTATTTCTAAATTGTGAGACAAGGCACTTGTTGTAACATTTGACAGATGTAGGGCTGTAGTAGTTAAAGGTCAAAGATGATCACGGGAAAGTTACAAATGTTTAGCATGATATCTGTTCTGAGTGGCATGGTGATGATTATAATACAGTCATGTGGAAATTATGACTAAATGCTAAAATCTCGCTGATGTATAGGGTGCCTGTCCCTCTCTCAGGTTTAAGTGGTTAGATTAATAGAAACCCCTGATCTTTTTTACCTAAGCTAAAAGCAATGGAAAATCTTAAACTGTATTGACTTTCAGATTGATCTCAGGAAATATGATTTCCAATTAAAGGAATAGTATATACCAAAGTTATGGGTATAAGAATAATAGCAAACACTTACTCTTTTATGTTTCCAGGCTCTCTATTACATGTTTTACATGTTTTAGCTCTTTTTATGCTCACAGAAACCCTATGAAGTACATACTATTAAAGCTCACTTTACTGATTAAAAAAAATAAAGCACAGAGAGATTAAAGAATTTGGCCAAAGTCACATAGCTAATAAGAGGTGAAGCTGGATTTTGAATCTACAATGTCTGGTTCCAGAGTCCATGCTTTTAATCATGAGAGAAGTAGAAGTTCAGCAAACCAGAGGAGTAGAATATACTGTCATTAATCCTGCTAATGCCTGCTTTTCCACTCTACTACGAAAGATAATTAGAAAGTTTACATTTATTTGGGAAAAAAAGCAAAATACCTTAGTATGTCATTTCTAGCAATAGGTGAATTCTACTTCAATGGTAATAATCATTATCATTAACGATAATGATAGTGATTTAATGATAATACTGTATGAAGAGGAGTAGTCTGTCAGGTAAGATCATGGCAGTCACCACCTGTACTCTGACAAATTGTATTGATGACTTAATGTACAAAGAGAAACGATTTTTCAATTTGAGAAGACACATGACCTACTAAGATAGACTATTAAAGATAAAAGAAAAAAAGGTTATTTTAAAATCTGTCCTCACTTTTATCAAGAAGTTAAAATTATTTGGACTTAAACTGGATATAATTTGAGGACATATGTGTCAAGTAACATATAAAAAGGATGTTCGGAAGATATTAATAAAAATTCATATTTGTTCTGTGACATTTTAAGTGTCAACCATAAAGAGTTACACAGAGACAGAAGCCTCTGGAAAAACTTTCAGAAGTTTCTCTGCAATATCCATAATTTTTGGACACAGTGATTGTACTTGTCATTTATTCCCTTTTAGAAAGATAATTATTAGGCAGCTGCTTGGCACTGGGTGAGACTCATTACTGAAGAATATCAAATAACTCTATGAAAAGAGGTCCCAAGACTGTACTTGGTGACATCTCAAATGCATTTAAACAAGAAGGTTAGTACTCAGTAGAGCCAATTGTTTACATGTAAAGAGTACATGAAATAATATGATAAAAAGGGCAGAGGAAATACCCAAAAATTCTAAGAAAGTGTAGGTGGATACCTGCTCTTCGCACAAATCACTCCTTGTCTTCCCAGATGCTGTGCCCTTCAGAGATGACCCACATGGAATACATCAGTGAGCACTCAGCCCTCTGGTATCTACTGTGAGGAACCAGAATATGATAGCGAAGGCAGAAAGAAAGTCAAGTCAGCATTATTTCGCTGGCTCCCCGTCTACTGCACCACCATGACATGGTTCAATAACTCCATCAAAGTACATAACTTAAGCCAGAAAGGCTTCTCCATTCAGCTGTCTCTTAAATTCCGGTAAATGCACCTTGCCTTGCTCCTATAGGCCCAGTGTTAGTGACAGCGCCCTAATGTTGCTACAACTAGAGAACTGTCCATCTCTTCAAGCTGTTTTTAAACCCTGCCTACACTTTTTTAAATGGTGCAATTTTTTTTTTCAAATTATACTAAGAAATATTTGTTTCTTAGCAGTATCCTGGCTAATATTGCAAATGGATTAGGAAATGGCTCAAGGAAAATAGAAAGTCAAGATGAGTTCCTGGGTTGGTCTTCCTCATCTCAATACAAATAATAGAATTCTTGAATGGCAACTACAAATAAATATCCTCAAAACATTAGTTAATTTTATTATCAGCAAGTGATTTTACTCAATTTACCAAATAAAATAGTTGCCTCAAGAAAAGACATTATATTCATTCCATGGTGTTAATCGTCTTAGCTATATTATTAAAGTACTTATATATCAAATTGAAAAGCACAATTTTAATGCATCTATTTATCATTATTGTTTCATTGTGTGATATTATGCAGACTTTTTCTCTCACAGTTTTTTGATTTTTTTCTTTTGTAATGTGGCTCATCCTTTCTTCATTTATCATTGAGAATGCATGCTAGTCCTGAGCCCGCCTCTTTGAGACTTCCTACTTTGCCCCAGATCTTTTTCTCCCCTTGTATCTAGTGCTGAATTCCCTATGGGGACTATACTCATAAATAACAGTGATAAATTTCGTCATAAAATGAGAGCATCCAAATATCTAGAAGTTATACACACAGCAATAGTTAAAGCCCTTACGTAGTAGGTTGAATAGTGGCAACCAATAATCTTCAATTCCTAATCGCTGGAATTTGTTAATGTTTCCTTATTTGAAAAAAAACAAAGTTCCTTTGCAGATGTGATTAAGAATCTTGACATGAAGAGATAACCCTATTAACTGGATGAGCCCTAAATGCACTCACAAGTGTCCTAATAAGATAGAGTCAGAGGAAGATTTTACACAGAGAAACACAAAGGAGGAGGTGATGTGAGGATGGAGGCAGAGATTGGAGTGATGTGGCTGCAAGCCCAGGAACACTGGGCAGCACCAGAAGATGGAGGAGACAAGGAACCGACTTTCCCTTACAGCTACCTGAGAGAAGGCAGTCCTGTCATATTTCAGACGTCTAGACTCTGCAACTGTGAGAATAAATTTCTGTTTTAAGCCACCGCGTTTGAGGTTCTTTGGTACAGCAGCCACAGGAAACTAATCTGTCCTTATTATGTATTAAGTACAGTTCTGTACACTGTTTATGCATTAAATAAGCTACCAGTAAAAACCCTATGAGGTGTGTGATATTGTTAGGTCCATCCCTTTTACAGATGAGGAAACAAAACTGCAGAGAAGATTAGTAAGTTGTCAAAGTCTCAGTACTGATAAGGAGCTGAGATGGGGCTCAGGGAGTCTTGCTCCAGAGCCTGCACTCCTGACCTCTGCATCACACTGTGTTTCATAACAAAAGCAGTTGGACAAGCTCAGCCTTTCTAACTATCACAGTCAAACAGTGGAGCAGTCCTTGCTTTAAGTACCCAGAAACTTTAGTTTTTATGTCATGTTGATGATCCTGGTGAATCACTTAACTTTAGGTTATAAAATGAGGACATGAACTGCTCTGTTTACCGTAGACCAAATATTCTTCAACTCTTCAATCTTGTGACATTTCCTTCCCTCCTTACATATAATGGGATTCTACCCATCAGTACTCTCCCATATGTTTTTAGATATCAGTCTAAAATGTTTATTTTCTTCATTACTGGCATTTATATTTGTGTTTACTTTGTCTGTTCAAGCTTTTTCTAATAAATAGTATTTCACCTCCTCCTCTCCCTTACTGAAGAATCAGAACTTTTTCCCCAATGAATATACAAAACCCATTACTGATGAACATACAAGCTTCTTAATTTTCATCAAAAAGCAATATTATATATCTCTGCAACTATTTTAACAAGAAAATATCACTGTGGTTTTAAAATGGCATAACATTTTCCATTTAAAAAAAACCTAAAGGAGGAGAAAATTGCACAAAATTTGTTGACTTTATACCCCCTGATATATCATGTTGAGTAAAAGGCATGAATGGTCAAAGAGTAAATAGTCATCCCTACATAAGTGAACCATTTTTTCCTTTTTATTCATTTCCTTTTCTTTAACATTAGCACCATTTTAGCCAATTGGGATTATCAGTCCCAGAACTTCAAGAGACTCAGACAAGTATGTGACTAGAATTGAAATCCTCTTTTGCATTTTTATTTTTGTTCTATTTTGACCTTTTGATAGGATGGCGTAAATCACATGTTAAATTACAAATGGGTAGTTATGAAAGATATTCTTGGTAGTATATTTTTCTTCTTTCTAGTTACAATGACATCATTATTAATTGTGATATCATCTTTCAGAATGTTAATGTAGACCCAGTAAATGAGAGGCAAATTATTCTGATTTAAATATTTTGCAATCTCAGTAATTTCAACAAAACTCTAAGAATTTTATTTCAAGTGAAAAGTCTCACTTCTTTGTAAATAGACTATGCTGTATATTTGTTAGTAGCTTTTCTTTTTCTCTGTACTATACCACAATTTTGTCAGCATCTTCATATCTCCATTCCTCAAGCTTTCTCAAGATAGCCTTTTTTCTTTTCTTAAAGTAATATTGACATAAATATGTCTCCCAGATATGGTGATAACTAAGGACTTATTCAAATATTTTAGGTGGTCCTTGATGTTTTTATATTTCTATTAGTTGTACCAGACTCTAAGTTATTGCATTTGTTGAATTCTCTACCTCTAATGTCCTAAACTACCACTGATTTGAACAGGCTTGACTGAAGCTTTTGTATTAGTTCATTCTCATACCACTACAAAGAACTACTTGAGACTGGGTAATTTATAAAGGGAAGAGGTTTACTTGGCTCATGGTTCTGCAGGCTGTATAGGAAGCATGGCTGGGGAGGCATCAGGAAACTTACAATCATGGCAAAGGGCAAAGTGGAAGGAGGAATGCCTCACGTGGCTGGAGCAGAAGCAAGAGAGAGAAGGGAGAGGTGCTACAGACTTTTAAATAACCAGAGCTCATGCTAACTCACACACTAACACCAGAACAGCACCAAAGGGGAAATCTTCCCCCATGATCTAATCACCTCCCACCAGGCCCCACTTCCAACACTGGGGATTACAATTTGACATGAGATTTGCGTGGGGACACAGACTCAAACCATAGCAGGCTTGAAACATGAAATGACACGGTTACAAAGCAGGGCAATAATTCATAATACTTAAAATTAAGCAGTAGACATCTCTGTCCTTTATGAACCATAAATGTCAAAACTTCCCAAGATCGCACGTGATATGACCATATGACAGAACTAGTATTTACACAGGCATTCCATCCCTCCTTAGAGCATAGTACACTGGACTTCGGTACTAGAAGCAGACATAGTTAGAAATGATAATATTAGTCCTTTAATTTTAGGAATTTTACGAATGAGTTATCTCTTTCCATGGATATTCTCTTCAAAATGTGTGTTGGCAATATTTGTGGTACCAATTTACATTACATACATTTTTTAAAAATTATTAATGTTTATGAATACATAGTAGGTATATATATTTATGAGGTACATGAGACATTTTGATACAGACATACCATGTGTAATAATCATGTCAGGGTAAATGGTGTATCTGTCACATCAATCATTTATCATTTCTTTGTGTTATGAATGTTCTTTTCTTTTAGTTATTTTAAAATATACAATAAATTATTGTTGATTATAGTCACCCTTTTGTGCTGTCATACATTAGATCTTATTCATTCTATCTAATGATATTTTTGTACCCATTAACCATCCCCACTTTTCCCCTCTTTCCCTTCTCCCCTTCCCAGCCTCTGGTAACCATCATTCTACTCTTTATCTCCATATGTTCAATGGAAAATTATTCAACTATAAAAAAGAATGAGATCCTGTCATTTACAACAACGTGGACAGAACTGGAAAATGTTATGTTAAGTGAGATAAGCCAAGCACAGAAAGACAATCTTCACAAATTCTCACTTATTTGTGGGAGCTAAAAATTAAAACAATTAAATATATTACATAACTTTTTATCCTTGAAATCTGGCAATTTACAACTCAGACTATTTTTATTATATCTTTGTTTTCTGTTTCTAACATAGCATAGTTACTCATATTAATTTTGCAAATCAGCGATGAAATCTACATATTTAATTTACTGATTAATTGCATACTTATGCATTGGCTATTATATCTATAGCATGGTTATTTTTAACAATCAGGAAATATAACAATAAAGCAGATCCTCTGCTTTCTAATAGTTTACAATCTTGGTGGTGAGAAAACTGAAGAGGGACATTTAATACTAAGAAATGATGTCCCGAGTGCTCTAATAGATATGTAAACAAAATTTTGTGAGTGGCATAGAAGTGGGATTAAAGGCCTTATAATTAAACAGCACTCTGTAGATTTCTTGGCACTGTCACACGCATTTGTTTATTTAATTCTTACAACAACCCAATGATGTAGTCAATGTAAATATTACTTTTAACACTTTACAAGGAAAAAAAATGCTAAGTGTTCGAAGTATCAAGGCTCTGATGACAGAACCATATTGAGTCTCTTCTGATTCCTAATAAAATATTTGTTTATAGTTTTAGTTTACCTATCCTAGTTTATCTTTAATATCTATATTTAAAGCAGTAGAATATTAATGTTAGTTCAATTTAAAATAAAGCGTAGTATTACCCTTGGTCATGTGAATATTTACAAGTAACAAATGATCCAAGGTAAGCATTCTATTTAGGGAGTGTCAGTAAGCACCAGATACATAGCATTGTACAACTACTTTAAGTTTAAAGAGAAGAAAAAATTAACACTGGATCTGCAGAACAATATTAGAAAATCTGTCATGGATAGTTTCAACATGTGCCTGCCTGAAGGCAAGAAACTAGAGCAGATGATCTCTGATATGGTTTGGCTGTGTACTCACCAAAATCTTGTCTTGAACCATAGTTCCCATAATCCCCACATGTCATGGAAGGGACCAAGTGGGAGGTAATTGAATAATGGGTGTGTTTACCTCCATGATGTTCTTGTGATAGTGAGTGAGTTCTCATGAGATCTGATAGTTTTATAAGGAGTTATCCCCCACTTCACTCTGCGCTTCTCTTTGCTGCCACTATGTGAAGAAGGACATGTTTGCTTCCACTTCCACCATGATTGCAAGTATCCTGAGGCCTCCACAGCCCTGTGGAACTGTGAGTCAATTAAATGTCTTTTATTCATAAATTACCCAGTCTTGGGTATGTCCTTATAGCAGTGTGAGAATGAACTAATATGATCTCCGAGGATTCTTTCTAACTCATATTGTTATTCCTTTTCTCTGGTACCTTAGTCGGGCCCTATAAGTATTTTTGGCATCAGGTACATAATTTTTTTTAGTCACCTGGGTTCTGTTTTGAACATTATTCATGCATTGTAGGTGTTAACGTTCTTCTCTAAGCACCTAATTCACTCTAAGACAGGGACTTGAGTCCACAGAAGAATAAAGTTGTGGCTAAAACCTTTAAGATTCATTCGGACAATGGAGTGACAGTAAGTTTTTTTTTTTTAACAGCTAAAGGAAGCTATACAAAATAATAAGAAGGAAAGGAGTAAACTATACTAACAAAAAGTTTATAATTTTTATTATAGTCTAGAATTTTTAACAGTGGTGATTAAACAGAACAAAGTTACATTTTGTATAAAGTAAAAAACGAGGAAGGAATATTAAAAATTTACATCTAATTTAAGGTTATTGAACATATATTTACTTATCAAAGAGAAATTCACAACCCACCAAAACAAAGAAAAAGCTTTTAAAAATACCACAAATGGAGGTTTTAGAGAAACATCTTAACAAAAAGAATAAAAATTAGAGGTCAAAATGTATAAATTTGAAAGGACCTTGTGGGTAGAATAGGAATGGTTTGAACAGTGACTTTGAGAAAGTTTCAATACAAGCCCTGTGATATAAAAGGGACTTTTGAACAAGAAAATTGTCAAAAGATAATGATAGTATTTGTAACTCAAAACAGCTGGATTTGTAGCCACAAGATATGTGAGATATAATCATGAGAATATAAGATTGAGGATAGACATGTTTTTATTTTGATCACAGATATTTACCAAACACTTTGGATTATATTCTATTACAAAGGGTTTCACAATAAGAAATTTAGATCTTTAAAATAAATATTTTATGCTAGACAAGGCACATTAGGAAAGTGCAAATTTAGTACTCCAAATGGAAATAACCTAATGAGGTTATGGTTTTTGTATTAACAAAATGAAAGTTTAAAAATAATAAGGTATTTACATACAAAGGTTTCAATGTTCACAGTGAAGATTACAAATAAATGTTTATTACATACATTTTAAGAGAAAAAAGGTTATGAAATCTGTTCCATAATAATTAACCTAAGAAATTAATATTCTGAGTTATCAGGCAAAAACTAACCTAGATCATATAAAACACCTTAAAGTTTCACCTTTAGATGTTAGGATCACCACAGCATCAATCTTAGGGTTAGAAGATGGTATGTTCTATGAGAAAAAAAATTTAGAGCAGAGTGAGGAGTCAGAGTCTTGAGAAGAGTTGTAGATGTGATAGCTGGTGCAGTATAAGATAGGGCTTGACTGAGAAAGTGTGATTTTAATGACGCCTTGAATGAGGTAAAATCTTTTGGCAAGCGAATGTCTTCCAGAAGATTATTCTGGGCAAAGCGAAGAGTTAGAACTAGATCTGAGGGGCAGGGTTTTGCCTGGTGGTTTTATGAAGTTAAAAAAAAAAAAAAAAGGCTGGTTGGAGTAAAGGAGAGAATAGAAGGATATTTCAGAAAGTTAATAAAGGTCTTTATCAGTCAGCGTTTGCTGCCATAATAAAATACCATAGACTAGATGCATTTAACAACAGAAATATATATTCTCAAAGGTCTGGAGGCTGGGAGTCTGAGATCAGGGTGACAGTATGCCATAGTTCTGTTGAGGGCCCTCTTTTTGAATTGTAGTCAGCTGCCTTCTCATTGTGTTGTCACATGGCAGAAAAGTGAAAGAGCAAGATCTCTGGTGACTTTTCTTATAAGCGCACTAATCCCATCATGAGGGCCATACCCTCATGATTTCATCTAAACCTAATTGTCAACCAAAGGCCCCTTCTCCCAGTTACCATCACATTGGGATTTGGGCTTCAACATATGTATTTGCAGCAGGGGCACAGTTCAGTCCACAGCATGGGTAGACCTTGCAAGGCACTCATGTTGAGGTATTTGGTTTTCACTCTAAGAGAAATGGAAAGTCATTGCTTGGTTTTGATTAGAGAGGAGACCAGATTTGCATCACATTTTATAGGATCCCTGCAGCATCAATCTTAAAAACAGACTACAGGGACAAGAGCAGAACCCCTAGTGGTTACTGCAGCAATGAAGACTTGATAGGACAATGAATTAGACCAGGGTTAAGAGATTAAAGGTTAAGAGACAGACAGAAATCATTGAAATATGAAATCAAGATGATAACAATATTTCCTGATGGATGTGGTAGGTGAGAGTAGCATTGGGAAGGACTATGATTTTTCCAACCAGTAGATAGGAAGGTTGGCGTTATCATCAGCAAAGAATGGGAAGGTTAGGCTAGGGAAGGCTAGGCCAGGGCAGGCTTGGAGGAAAATAATTAGGAGTTAAATAGTGGATTCATTGAATGTTAGATGTGTATTTGACATAGAAGTTAGAATATAAATGTGTAAATTGTCACTATTTGTCATATTTAAATTCATGGAACTAAATGAGATCACCAAGAGAATGTTTATAAATAGAGAAAGGATGAGGACAAGGAACCAACATAAGGAGGTCTTGAGAAAAATAGAAAGAACCAGAGCAAGAGAAGTGAGGTAGATGAAAAATAATTCAATATAATATTACAAATGCAATTTTAAGAATGACTCTCAATGGCAATAAATATGCTCAACATGACTAATGTGTGATAGAAGATACTTATGAAGAGCTGACAGCATGATTTATCAACATGGATATTGTTGGTGACCTGGAGTAGAAGAGTTTTGGCGCAGAGTTGAGTTTGAAAGCCTGATCATATTATGTTTAAGAGGGAATGAGAAGAGAACTGGAGTCAGCAAGTTGATCATGAATAGCCAAGTAGTGAAATGGGGTAGTGGCTAGCACTAGCAAATTTTGAATTTTTTCCTAAACATGGAGAAATAATATTATGTAAATTAGCTGATTAGGAAGATATAAGAATTTTTTTTAATTGCAATTAGAACAGACAAAGGAAAATTGCTAGAGGCATATCCTTGAGAACATAAGCGCAGATGGGATCAAGAACACAGTGGAAGAAGCCAAATATTGAAAGGAAGATAGAGTATGTGTATAGGTGCTCAAAGTGTGGCAGAAGTCTGAAATTTCTCTTCTTAAAATTTCAGTTTTCTAGGGAAAGTAACAATTGAAATAATTAACAAAATGTGAAGATCAGGAAGAGGATCTTGGTTTCACCTATATAAATAAGCCATATGCATAGAAAAGGTAATTTTGAATAAGATCTTAATAATATTTTGAATAAGTATAAAATAAAAATTAATTAGCCATATATAAATATTCCATATAAGATACATTGATACAATGAATAGAATGTAACCTAGAAGGTAAAGTTGGCCACTGATATATGAAATAATGTTTGAAAAACAGTATGGACTGATTACAATAAACACATGAACTCAAAACTAACTCCACTTCCCAACTAGGAATCATTTATTTATAGAATACAGAAAGTAATTTTTTTTTGTTTTGTTTTTTGAGATGGAGTCTCGCCCTGTCACCCAGGCTGGAGAGCAATGGTGTGATCTTGGCTCACTGCAACCTCCGCCTCCCGAGTTCAAGTGATTCTCCTGCCTCAGGCTCCCAAGTAGCTGGGATGACAGGTGTGCTCCACCATGCCTGATTAATTTTTGCATTTTTAGTAGAGACAGGGTTTCACCATGTTGGCCAGGCTGGTCCCAAACTGCCGACCTCATGAGCTGCCAGCCTCGGCTTCCCAGAGTGCTGGGATTACAGGCGTGAGCCACCGTGCCTGGCCTGAAAGCAATTTTGTTTTTGAAACGTTATTTGAGATGTGGGGTGAACCTGAGTGTAGACAACAAGGTTGAACCTGACTATAGACAAAGATTTCTTTATACTTTTTAAACTAAGCTTGCAGCTGAATGACCAGAGAGGCAATATAGTGGATAGAAAAGGGAATGTTGAAAAATCTTGTTCCAGTTATTTTCCTCTATCCACCAATAAGGTTATGAAAGTCTGTTGTGTTGAATTAAAATTTCTTTCTTTGTTAAAATAATTTGATTGGAGAAATATTTTTCTAGAGGCTGACCTTTCAATCTTCAAGATTTATAATGATATTAACTAATGCTTTACATTATTAATCATTAATATTATAACCATGAAGTTAGGCATAAAAATCATAAAAGTATTTTGTAAGTGTTGCAATTGCCTGTATACACATGCAGGTTGCTACGTGTTTTAGAACTGTCTACTTAGGAGTGAAACAGCACGGACACAATAAAGACTACACCTTACCTTCTGGGCTTTTCGTCTATTATTTCCTAAAGCACTCTCTCTTTTTTTTGAGGATGTCAGCCTTGGGAAACTACAAGTGTCTATCCTCCCACAAATTTCTATTATAAGTATTTCAAACGACAGTCTCTAAACCTCCTATTTCTGAAAATTGAAGCTTCTGAAACTTTTAAACTCCATCCTTTCTCAAAAATTCAACATGATTTATCTCTAACAATAGCAGTAACATTTTCTTGAGAACCAATTGTTGCTCAACCACTGCCTTTGATATTTGAATCACCGGGATGACTAAGACCACACTTGTATGTCCCACGTAATAGCCTGTGAAGTGCAGGGATAGAGAATACTTGGCGATTCCTGAACACCAAGAGAAGGAGATGGAAACTAGATTGAGAAAAGAAATATCTCATGACAGTTTCAAGTAGAAGACAACCCTTGAGCTTTGAAGCTAGCAATTAAGAGGAAAATGGAAAGAATCCCAGGCACAGAGAAGAGTAGAGGTGAAGAGATTGATGAGAAAGATCAGGTTATATTTTTAAAACTGCAAGAAATTTGAGCTAGGTTCAGATAAGAGTGTCTGTGAGGACAGTAATAGAAAAGTTGGATGAAATACAGCTAATTGCTTGAAGTGTATTCTATGTGAAATGTGAGAATTATTGTAGAAATATATTTCAGATAGTAATTACACACACACACACACACACACACCAATATACACATACTTTCTAAGAGTCAGGGACAGGTAAATAATACATTCATTATTTAACATTGATTTACTGTTTAAAAAAATCACCTAAAAATGCATATGAGTAATTTTGCACATAAGGACTTCCTCAATATTCTTGATATTCTTTACCATCACTTTACCACTTTGAGCACATAAAAACAGAAAAGTAGATTGGAAAGCAGAAAAAAGACAGGCGTCAGAGGCAGAGTGATCAGAATCTGAATCTCACTTCATTTCACATTTTCTACTCAGGATACACCTAGGAAAATTGACTATTTCCTTTGGATATTATAAAAATGCTACTCATATCTATAACAACACTGGCTATAGTAGTATAATTACTTCAGTAAATCTTTCATCAACCTATGTTGTATTATTTACTGAGTAATATTACTGAATTTTTTTTTTTTTAGATGGAGTCTTGCTGTGTCGCCCCAGCTGGAGTGCTGTGGTGCAATCTCAGCTCACTGCAACCTCCACCTCCCAGGTTTGAGCAATTCTCCTGCCTCAGCCTTCTGAGTAGCTGGAATTACAGGAGCATGTCACCATGCCCGGCTACTTTTTGTATTTTTAGTAGAGACGGGGTTTCCCCATGATGGTCAGGCTGGTCTCGAACTCCTAACTTTGTGATCCGCCCTCCTCGGCCTCCCAAAGTGCTGGGATCACAGGCGTAACCCACTGCACCTGGCAAATATTACTGAATTTATGCCAAAGCCAAAGCAAATATTACCTGAAATAATTTAAGCTCATAGGAAACAAATATGATTGTGTGGCCAAGATAGCCAACTAGAAGCAGCTAGTGTGCACCACCGTCACAGAGAGGAATGAATGGGACAAGTAAATCCAGCACCTTCAACTGGAACATCCAGGTACACGCATTGGGACTAACCAAGGAAACAACTAGATCCATGGAGAATGGAGAAAAGTAAGGCAGGACAACAGCCCACTGGGGAGTGACATGGAGCTGGGGAACCTCCCCCAACAAGGGAAGCAGCGAGTGAATGTGTGACCTATGAATACACCTACCCAGGGAGGTAAAAGTTCTCTACAAGGAGAACTGCAAAACACCGCTTAGAGAAAATAGAGAAGACACAAACAAATGGAAAAACATCCCATTGTCATAGATAGGAAGAATCAATATTGTTAAAATGGCTATACTGCCCAGAGCAATTGATAGATTCAATGCTATTCCTATCAAACTACCAATGACATTCTTCACAAAACTAAACAAACAAAAAAACAAAAAAATTTTTAAATTTATACAGAACCCAAAAACAACTCAAATAGCCAAGGCAATCCTAAACAAAAATAACAAAGCTGACTTCAAACTACACAATTTTCTTCACAGAACTAAACAAGCAAACAAACAAATAAAACTATTTTAAAATTCATATGGAACCCAAAAATAACTCAAATAGCCAAGACAATCCTAAACAAAAATAACTAAACTGACTTAGAACTATACTACAGGGTGACAGCAATAAAAACAGCATGGTACTGGTACAAAAACAGGCATATAGACAAATGGAACACAATAAAGAGGCCAGAAATAAGGCTGCACATCTGTTACCATCAGATCCTTGACAAAGATGACAAAACAATGGGCAAAGGACTCCTTATTCAATAAATGGTGCAGGGATAACTGGGTAGCCCTAAGCAGAAGATTGAAGCTGGATCCTTCCTTACACCATATACAAAGGTCAACTCAAGATGGATTAAAGACAAAAATGCAAAGCCCAAAACTATAAAAATCTTGAAAGACAACCTAGGTAATACTATCCTGTAAATAGAAGTGGGCAAAGATTTCATAACAAAGACACCAAAAGCAATTGCAACAAAAGCAAAAATTGACAAATGGGTTCTAATTAAACTTAAGAGCTTCTGTGAAGCAAAAGAAACTATCAACAGAGTAAGGAGACAATCTACAGAATTGCAAAACATATTTACAAACTATGCATCCGACAAAGGTCTAATATCCAGCATATTTAAGGAACTTAAGCAAATTTACAAAAGAAAAACAACTCCATTAAAAAGTGATTAAAAAAACATGAACAGACACATTTCAAAAGAAGACATACGTGCAGCCAATACGAATATGAGAAAAAGCTCAATATCACTGAGCACTAGAGAAATGTAAATTGAAACCACAATGAGATAATATCTCACACCAGTCAGAATGGCTATTACTAAAAAGTCAAAAAATAACAGGTGTTGGCAAAGTTGTGAAGAAAAGGGAACATTTATACACTGTTGATGGGAGTGTAAATTAGTTCAAGCATTGTGGAAAGCAATCTGGCAATTCTTCAAAGAGCTGAAAGCAGAACTACCATTTTACCCAGCAATCCCATTACTGGGTATATAATCAGAGGAATATAAATCATTCCACCATAAAGACACGTGCACATGAGTGTTCACTGCAGCACTATTCACTATAGCAAAGACATGGAGTCAACCTAAATGCCTATCAATGACAGGTTGGATAAAGAAAATACGGCACATATACACCATGAAATGCTATGCAGCCATAAAAAAAAGAATAAAATCTTTTTTGTGGGAACATGGATGGAGCTGGAGGCCATTATCCTTAGCAAACTAACACAGGACCAGAAATTCAAGTACCACATGTTCTCACTTATAAGTGGGAGGTGAATGATGAGAACTCATGAATACAAAGAAGAGAACAAAAGACACTGGGGTATACTTGAAGGTGGAGGGTGGGAGGAGGGAGAGGATCAGGAAAAGTAACTATCAAATAATAGGCTTAATACCTGGGTGACAAAATAATCTCTACAACAAATCCCTGTGACATGAGTTTACCTAAAATTACAAACCTTCACATGTACCCACGAACCTAAAAGAAAAGTTAAAAAAAGAAAAGAAATATGATTATGTGCCTGCATATCCTACATATAAGAGTTATTCATGAAGAAAAACGTTTGATGAATGTGATAAATTGGTGTGCTAGTTATAATGCAGTGTGGTCCATTAATATTTAAAATGTTAGCTGAATTCAATATATGTGTATATATCTGTGTATATTCAAGAGACTACCCACTATTCTCACTTGTATTATGTCAACTCAAAATTATAACAGAAAATCTTTCCTTCCCTTCACATTAATTAGGATGGAACTGCATGGAAGAAAATTAGGAAAAATATATTATTATGGAAACATGTCCAAGAGTCAAATGTATTATTCCAAACATTTTTTCTAAGAATAAACATTAATAACTTAAAGTGCATAAATTCACATTTTCCTCAACTCATCATTTATATTTGTATACTTATTAATGAAGAACTTGTCTAAGAAACATAGTCATGTTCATTTCTAATTAGCTCCCACAGGAATGGCTTTGAGTGGATAGCACAGACTTTCTATTCAGGGCATTTTGAGGGACATGGGCATATTACATCACAGATTTTCTCAAGCAGCACATTCTCTAGTTGAGGGAGAAGCACAAAGAGTAACTGGGAATCTACAAGGTAAACCTTTGTGTAATTTAGTAATCAGGAGCTATAAAATAGCAAAGTATTAGAATGGTGGAGGTGGTGAATGTTAACCTGGACTTTAGTGACATTGGGATTTGAACAGGTAGAGCACAGAAAGCTTAGCACTTCAATCAAGCAGTGGGTCACAAGGAATCTGGTCTGAATAATAACTAGGAAGGGTGGACCTGTTAGGAAAGTGGGTCCACAGCATGGAGAACTTTAAAAGACTAGCTGACAAAGTTAGATTAAATGTGATCGAAAACAGTGGGGCAGATTACAGTGTGTGAGCAAATGCCTTAAGAAGTTCGGTGTGTTTTCCTGGCAATGCTATTCAGTATGGATTGAGGCAGGAATCAGAGTCCAGACAAAAAGCTATCTCTAAAAAAAAAAAAACCAAAACATAAAACAAAAACAAAAACCCCAAAAAATCTAAGCACATTATGATTGTTAGTAGTCATCTAGGAGCATCTAGTTTGAGAGATTGGCAGTTCTTATATAAACACAATTTTTTGTCTCTACTTCCAACTTTACAGGATATTGTTTTCCCTTCTTATTGCTTACCTCTAACAATGTTTACTTCACTTTGCTACAGCTTTGCTATTTTGATTCTGCCTGTTTCAAGTTTTTATTCTCAGATTGTAAGCTTCAGGGCAAAGACTATCAACTTTTTATTTTCCACAACGTTCAGTGCACTGTATTCCAGTGACGAAAAAAAAAAGAAACAGAGAGAAAGAAACGGAAGAGGTAAACTAAATGAAAACTGAATTTCACCTTCCAAGGCATCACAAATCATTACTTTTTACACATATTAAAAATAAAAAGTTTATTTTAATTCATTAATGTAAAAATAACTATATTTTGTTTACTGCCATCCATAAAGTAAAAGGTTATTGTTACTGGGAGATCCAATGCATGCCCCATAAAGAAAGTAGAAACACGGTGAGAGAATGATCTCCAGAGATAGATTTCCTAACTGAATTTGGAGAGTATGTTTAACCAAAACAGATGGATGAAAAGCTAAAAATAAAGAAAGAAAATAAAGATTTTCTTGCAAAGTGACTAGATCTGTGTAGGTTTATAATTTGTCATTCTTCCCCCTCTTAATAAATTGTACATATGCATTAGCAGCTCATTGCAGTAGGACAGATTTAAGCAACAGTATGTTTTGCCACGCAGAATGTGTTGCTACTTTTATGATTCCAAAATGTACTGTGCCCTCAGAACTGCAAATGTTGTCATATTAAAGCAGTTGTCATTTGGATTTGCTGAAACAATAGCTTTTGCCAGAATTTGCTCTTTCTGGAAATGATTGCCTTTTAGGAGTTCTCACAAATAGATTTATTAGCTTTCACACTGAATAAACAACCAAGAGTTTGCTATGCAGATCAGCCCCAGAAGCTGTTATAGAGGAAATATTTCCAACTTTTATGGCAACATCCTTTACTTTGATGTTCTACCCTCTCTTGAATTGATAAATTGAGTTTTGTTTAAAAAATACAAGAAAATGTAACAGAACGAAGCAGGACAATTTCTTTTGTTTTTTTATAAACCTAATTCTTGGAGCTCTTTGATTTTAATGGATACGAAATTTTACAGGAGGAGCAGAAGTTTTTGTTATAATATTTCTAGAAATGGAGATTCAACAGGGATGGATTGAGGCAAATGTAGAAATTAGTAACAAACAGCAATTTAAACATCATTTAGGAACGTAGCTTCCCTGTAACTTCCTCTTCCCACTGGTTTTTGTTTGTTTTTCTTTTGAGGGTGTTGGTTGCTGTTCTTAAAAAATAAGTAAGCATATAAAAATTGTATATTTTGGGAGAGCATGCTGTTTTGTCAATTAAAATATTATTACATTTCATGTGGAATAAAAATGCATTTAAAATATAGAGAAAATGTTAGATACATAGAGAAGAGAAGAGGGAATCAGTGAGAGAAAGAATGAAGTCTAGAGACAGAGGAAAAGAGAGATTTCTAGGATCACAGTGACTGATTTTCACTGTGAAAAGGAAAGGGGTATTAACTCCAGTGATGATTACATTTTACACCAGATAAAAATGCAGGTATTAATGAGTCACATTGTGATATTATATGTAAGTAGGCTCCACACCTACACCTCCTCACACTTTCTTTTTTAGTAACTAGGAGTCAGATTAACTCCATATGGGAACACATATGATATTTCCCTTCATGTGCTGTGTTGTCATAGCTGCCTGTTCCAGGACATAGCTCTGTTCTGAATTAGAAAGGCTTCTCATGACTAAATATTGATGAACCTACTGCTGCATGTTTTATATTTCTCTGCAATATATTTTCCTCAAAGGATAATGTAACACACTCAAATAACTATTTTCCATATTTTTGGTTGAAAAAGTTTCCATTAAAACAAGAAAAAAACAGTATTCTATTATTAGAATCAGATTGGCAAAGTTGATTTTTTAAATGTATTTTCTCTGTTTTTCCACACTCAAACATCATAACAATAGTTATTCTGAACTAAATGTTCTTCATCAGAGAAGTCTCTTGACAGGAGGATCTGCACAGAAAATGGGGAAATGTGAAAAGTCTTTTTAACCTGAATTATTTGGATCCAATCTTACGGGATTAAGAAAATTGTCTAAATAAAACAAATATAGCATTTGTAGTTAATCTGCAGTCATTTTCTACAAGTAGTATGAAAACTATCCATGCTGTTGGTATCTGCCTTCACATTTCTTCTGAAAACATATGGGACTGATGAAATGAGGGATAGAAAGTTGAAGGAAGTGTTTTCACACTTCTTTTGACCTGAGGCACTCTATTCTCCAGAAGTGTGAAATAGTAATGCATGGGTTAGTTCTACCCATTAGTAAACCAAGCATAAGGCAAACATTTGATAAATTTATACTTTCTACATTTTTAAGCAAACTCTTTATAGTTTAGACATTTTCTGCATGTGTTTTAGAATATACTTTTTTTGTAATTCATATTTCTTCAGGCTATGTAAGTCTAGGGTACAGTATAAATAATAATAAAAAAATTAGTTGACACTCATTTAGTAATTGTCATATGATAAATCCACTCTAAGCATTTTACGTTTATTAACACACTTAACTTTACAATAATCCTTGATTTTGGATACTTTCAAAATCTCCATTTTAGAAATGAGGAAACTGAGGCACAGGGAGTTTGAGTAATTTATTCAAAATCCAAGGACTAGCAAATGACAAAGCCAATTCTGTCCACCTGTCCAGTGTGGTTAAGTCAGGTGGTTCAGCCAGGATGGACTTAAAATTGGAGATTACCAGGCATGTAGGATCAACATCAACACCCTCTGTCCCCCAACACACACAAACATGCACACAGACACATTCCCTCTCGCTCTCTTCTCTCGTCTATCTCTCTGCTCTATCATAATAATTTGCTATCTTAATGTCTCAAAATGGAGTCACTCATGTCCAGTAGCATTTTAAGCCCACAGTGAAGTTGTTCTCCTCTTCCATAAAACAATAAACTGAGCTGATAACACCTGCAGCTGCCTGGTACCATCCTAGACCTGAAATGAACCCATAGCCAGTGCAAGGTGGCTGAAATCATAACAGGCCCATCTGGGAGGATCATAAAAGCAGCCAGGACCTGGCTGTATTTGTGATGCCTTCAGAGGGTCTGCCCATGAGAACTCCTGAGCCATAGCTTCAGTGTGTTACCCCCATTTTATAACTGCCGATGTGTGTTGAATACCAGTTGCATGATTGCTGGTGTGTAAAGGCCTCTCAATAAACTGTAAATTCACACATTGCTAATTGGCTACTGAGTCATTCTGAAACCTCCAGTGTTTGAAGTTGGCATATCAAGCCCTCAGGAATGCATTAACATAACACACACTCTCTCTCTATTTGTATGAGTTAATTTGCTTGGTAATGCTTAACTTCTTTTAAATCTTAGACATGGGTTCAGATTTTTAAAATGAAATGTCACGGGAAGGTAAGGAGTTGATGCAGGGAAGGCAGATATTGGCATAATTTTAACTGACGGAGAATTGCACTTTTGAAATATATTGGCAGGTTCTGAGTACAAGTAATATTGGTCAGAACCCAGGAGGCCAAAGACCACACAGAAATGTGCATGTGGGCATGCTACATACCCTTTCTAGCTGGCATGGGCCTTGGCACTGTGAGCTGTTAGGTCATTCGCATTACTTAGTTGACTGTTATTCTCAGCCAGGTTGCCAGAAGCATTTGCATTTGTTTATACCAATAAATATTCAAAATAGCATAAAACGTACAATTTACTTTTCACCACACAAGGTACTTAAATTAGGAGTTCTAACATTAAAAAGAAAGAATGGTGTCACATGCCTGTAATTCCAGCTACTTAGGAGGTTGAGGGAGGGGGATCTCTGGAATTCAGGAGTTCAAGGCTTTAGTGAGCTGTGATCCAGCCACTGCACTGCGTGACACAACAAGAGTGTCTCTAAAAGATAACATAACAAACATAACATAACATAACATAACAAAACATAACATCGTATCGTAACGTAGCATAGTGTAACGAACGTAACATAACATAACATAACATAAACAAGAAATGAACCAAGAGAGTTTATCAACCAGGAGGCTGGTAGGGAAGACAGAAACCCTACTATATTTGAAATGAAGGAATTTTACAAAGAGTTGGTTATATAGGTGCTGAATAAACTAAACGAGAAACAGAAAACACTAAGGTGAGTCAGAGATAATAACTTCAAGGAGAATCTATCACCCTTAAATCTGGGGGAGTAAAGAGAAAAGGTTTGGATTATCATAATGCAGACTGTCAAAAGAGTGGTCCTGCGGAGCTGGAGATCAGACCTCTAAGGAGGGATCATGAACCAATTGCTACTCATTCCAGGAAAGGTTTCCAGGACGCTGGTGCTGGAGAGCAAAAAGGATCTGGAAGCTAGAACTAACTGCTGGTGCTGGGGTGGACTGCTTCCATTCAGGTGATGGTGACAAGAATAGAAAGCACACAGGAAAAAAAAAATCTTTCTTTCTTTTGTTTGCCTTATAGTTTCTTTCTTGTGTTACCGTCTATCGTCAGAATGTAATAAGAAGTCACTTGCAATGAGAAATGTTTGCAGAGCTTCAAACTCAGGATCGATCGTAAAATAGATTAGCAGGGTAGACTTGATGTAATGACACACTAGCTTAATAACCAGGAAAATAGGCCAGTAGGTGTTAAATTTCATTATAACTCAGTTTTCTTATTCATGAGCTTTGGAATTTAATAGCATCCACCTGAAAGTGATATTATAAATATTTAATAAATATCTATATCCTTATAGCAATAATGGTATATAGTAAGTGCCCAATAAATGTTAACTATTAAAGTAATTTTTATTGAGTTATCTAAAATACATGAAGATATGAGAGAGTTAAGAAAGAAAAAAAGTTTTAACTTACACTGTAGAGAAGGAATAGATCAGTATTAAAATTCTAAGCAAACTCACAAAGAAGCTTTCATCAGACAATGCCTATAGTGAGGTAATGAACCATCTTCCTACATGTGAGTATTCAGCCAAGACGTCAGAAAAATCAAATGTATGAAATTTGTTGAGCAGACATTTCTCAGGTATTATTAATTCCTGAAGATTCTGTTAAACTCCAGGACGAATATTTACATGACATTCCTATTCAAGAGACAACCCACCAATTGTACCTCTGATTATTTCTGTTAATTAAAGTTTGAATGTGGAATTGATGTTATGTTTAATAAATATTATATAATAGATAAGAATGTTATACATAATATAAACCCTGTTTTCAAATACTGCCAAGTTCTTATTAGAAAAAAATAATATTTCTTAATATTTTTCATTGATGGTCGACTCCAGGATCATGAAGAAAAACAAAACAAAACAGAACATTCCTGTTCACTATCACATATATTTGGAATGAACATATGGCTTACAAATATGATAAGCCACAACTATAACAAATTAGTCAAGTGGTTTTACTAAACACATTAAGCCATATTTAAAATAAATACTTTAAAATAAAGTACTTATTTAGTTTCTCTAGTAAGCAGGAAGGCAACTGATGTTTATTATGTCTTACATTTTCTATGTTATTGCATTTAATAAGCATAACCACCTTATAAAATAAGTGTTTTTCCAATTTATAAATTAAAAAAGAATTTGAGAAGGAAATTTTCCAGGGTAGTTATTATTATTATTATTGAAACCAAGTCTTGCTCTGTCGCCAGGCTGGAGTGCAGTTGGGCATTCTCGGCTCACTGCAACTTCCACCTCCTGGGTTCAAGCAATTCTCGTGCCTCAGCCTCCTCAGTAGCTGGGATTACAGGTGCCCACCACCATGCCCAGCTAATTTTTGTATTTTTAATAGAGAAGGGGTTTCACCATGTTGGCCAGGATGGTCTCGATCTCCTGACCTCATGATCTGTCTGCCTTGGCCTCCCAAAGTTCTGGTGTTACAGGTGGAAGCCACCTCGCCCAGCCCGGGGTAATTATTTTTAAGTGACAAAAACATTTACAACCAAAAGTAGTTATCCTCTAGTTTATCCTGCTGTTGATGTTAGATCATACTTTAATATATTTTATATCCCCAATCAATAAATGTTATCTTATGAAAGTAAGTAACTAAAAGTTTTGGCTATTGAAACTCTAAATTTTTTGAGCCTTAAAGTCTCATAATAGACAGCTATAACCAAGGAAGCTGTAAACTTTGTCTGATTACAGATTAATCTTTCTCCCTTATCTGTATCATCTTGTAAGATGTAACTGACTGAAGGGCACCAGGGAAGGCCCCCTTCCTTCTACATTTTTTACCTTCATAACAGATTAATCTCCCTCTTACGTTTCTCACAGGAAGACTTCATGGCTATCACATTGTCTTAAGGTGAACTGTTAAATACATTCTTTAAACTGGAAAGAGAATGACAACCAGCTGTAAAGAAAGGAAAACAAGTGGTAGAGAAAAGAAAATGAACTGTAACTAATTTGTTGCAACTTTTAAACCAGCCATGGCTAGGACATCATGTAATCCTGTTAAACTTCTTTGTTTTCTGCCTATATAAGCAATAACTTAACTTTTAACTTTTGGGCACTGACCCCATTTTACTGGAGTTTTTATCTCCCAGGTAGCCATTCCCAGGTTTTGCTTGAATTGACTCTTTAAAACTAGATTCTGACCCTTTTTATTATTTTAGTTTGACAACTTGGATGTGTTTTCATTTTCTATGAATTAACATGCTGAGAAATTTTAAAAATTTAGGCTTCCTTGTACTAGTCCATTATATGTTGCTATAAAGGAATTACCTGAGACTCGGTAATATATCAAGAAAAGAGATTTAGTTGGTTTTTGGTTCCACAGACTGTACGGGAAGCATGATACCACCATCTGCTTCTGCTAAGGCCTCAGAAAGCTTCCAGTCATGGCAGAAGACAAAGGGGGAGCGAGCATGTCACATGGTGAGAGGGAACAGGAAGTAGAGGGAGAAGGGCCATGCTCTTTTAAACAACCAGCTCTCATGTGAATGAATAGACTGAGAACACCCTCATCACCAAGGGGATGGCAGTAAGCCATTCATGAGAGATCCACCTGGATGATCTGCAGACCTCCCAGTAGGCCCCTTTCCCAACATTGAGGGGTCACATTTCAGCATGAGATCTGGAGGGGACACACATTTGAATCATATCATTCATTCTTTGGAAGATGCATTTCTCTTTTTGGGAAGCTATGCCATCTATCATAAAGCTAAATAAACATTTAATAAAACCATTTAATTTTTAATACAGATACAGTGTATTGTCAGATAGTCCTCAGATGAGTGTTTACCAAAATCTCTTCATAAGTAGTCTGCTTATGAGGAAGAATTTGAATTAAATATAAAATATAGATCGCATTTGATATATACTAAAGAGGGGAGCTCTCAATGAGCTCTTGTTAATTTGTTTGCAACTAAACCTTTTGAAGTATAGAGATTCTTGCCTTAAGTCTGAAAAATTTTTATAGTGTTTTTCATACATACTGTTCAGACATGTGGAGGCTAGTGAATGACACTCATATTTCTTGGCTATATCCTGGACCAACTGAGATACAGTGCCTAAGACATGTGGACTCACATAAAACATCAGTTTGATTACAGAGAAAAAAAAATGGGCAGAATTGTCTGGGCTATATGAGGTCTGCAGGCAGGCCCAGAGAGACATCAGTATGAGACTATAATCATGCTCCTGGTACCCATGCCATGGGCAATTGTTTAAAGTCATTTTGTTCCTGACTAGCTGCCTCACCCATTATCTTCATGGTGCTGGAATTTGTGATAAAAAGAATGTAGAGTCAATCAATAGCTTATGTTATTTTAATGTAAATTCTTGGTAAACAACTCAGGAACTGCCTTGTCTCTGCCTTTAAAAATCTGCTTATAACTGCAACTAATTAGAGTGTATATTCAGGGCAACTTGAATCTAGGATCCCTGGTTGCAATTCTCAAGACTGGCCCATGTAAACTCTCTACTTTCCAGGTGTGGTGGCTAACGCCTGTAATCCCACCTCTTTGGGAGGCCAAGGTGGGCGGATCACCAGGTCAGGAGTTCGAGACCAGCCTGGCCAACATGGCGAAACCCCATCTCTTCTAAAAATACAAAAATTAGCTAAGTGTGGTGGCAGACACCTGTAATCCCAGCTACTCGGGAGGCTGAGGCAGGAGAATCATTTGAACCCAGGAGATGGAGGTTGCAGTGAGCCAAGATCGCACCATAGCACTCAAGCCTGGGTAACAGGGCAAGACTCCATCTCGAAAAGAAAAAAACCAAAAAAACAAAAAACAAAACAAAACAAAAAGCAAACTCTCCACTTATATTAATTTTGCCTCAGCCTCCCCCATTTAGGTCAACAGGATTATCTGGCGTAAGTCAACAGGATTCACAGAGACTCCTCCTGAAAACCTTGTGTTTCTCTGAAGTTAGGGCTTGGTACCAGTAGGAATTCTCTGTCCTCAGAAGTCTCATGGGTTGTTTTGGGTGAGTTATCCTGAATTTGGACCTCCCACTCTTTGGTTGAAGGTCTAGACTTTATTTGGACTGTTTTTCAAACCCTATATTTCCTTCAAGAGTGAGGGCTTCAGTCTCTGTCTTTGAACAGGAGAATGAGGTAAAGATCTCCTCAGAGAACTGCCTCTGTTTCCACCTTGGTCTCACAGCAGAGGTTCAAGTCAAAGGACTGGCAATTAGGCACTGTTGGTTTTATTTTATACAACATTTTTTTATGACTACAG
Source organism: Pan troglodytes (assembly GCF_028858775.2). Classification (NCBI taxonomy): domain Eukaryota; kingdom Metazoa; phylum Chordata; class Mammalia; order Primates; family Hominidae; genus Pan; species Pan troglodytes. Next base: position 163,056,415 of record NC_072401.2, on the reverse strand, counting down.
CTGTCTTCTATAGCTGGAAAATTCAGACTTAGTCTTTAATTTGTGACCCATTCCTGTTAGTTCGTAACTGAAATGAGTACCTTGTTTTTTGCTCTTCTAGACACGTATAATATTGGAGTCTTATCCCCCATACTTTAAGCACTCTGCTACCACTTGGCAGTTAGAGACAGTCTGAGACATGTCACACTTCAACCCAAAATACATTCCCAGCCTTGATTACTTTCCCTAAATTATGGAAAAATCAAGCCTTAAAATCTGAACACTCTTTGTAGAAACATCAGATGGATTTATGTATACGACTTATAAGGCAATCTCTTGTAAATATCTAGGAAAGTGGCGCTGCTTAACCTGGACAGTCACAATCAGTAGTAGCCAAAATAGGGATTCTTTGAAATATTTAAAATAATTCATTTGCATGCGTAATTGAAAAAAAAAAAAGCTCTTTTAGAACCAGGATAACTAAATGACAGACCTACTTCCTGTTTGTCCTGGCTGAAATCCAGTAAGTTGAGATTTGAAATGATTTCTTTTTAGAGCACTATGACCAGAGGTCAGCTTAATTAAAAGTGGATATTTAGAAGATATATATCGATATATATATATCAATATTTAGTATGTAGATAGTATAGATAAATATCTTCCAAATATCAACTTAAAATACATATATTTATTTAAGTAATGAGATAAATGCCAGGATCCCAAAGAAGGCCTTAAATATATTACAGGCCTTCTTAAATATATTATTGGTAAACAACTCAGGAACTGCCTTTTATTTCTTGAAAATTCTACTTGTAACTGCCACTGATCAGAGTGTATATTCATGGCAACTTGAATCTATGGTCCCTGACTGCAATCCTCAAGCTTGGCCCAAAGCTTTATTTTATTTTATTTTATTTTATTTTATTTTATTTTATTTTATTTTATTTTATTTATTTTTTGAGACAGAGTCTCACTTAGTCACCCAAGCTGGAGTGCAGTGGCACCATCACAGCTCACTACAGCCTTGACCTCAGGTGATCCTCCCACCTCAGCTTCCTGAGTAGCTGGAATTATAGACGTGCACCATCATGCCCAGCTAATTTTTGTACTTTTTGTAGAGAAAGGGTTTTACCATCTTGCTCAGGCGGTTCTCGAACTCCTGGACGCAAGTGATTTACCCAACTCAGCCTCCCAAAATTTTGGGATAACAAGCCTGAGCCACTACGCCAGGCGTGATATTTCCTTATTCATAAAAACAACAAGGAAACTGGCCAAAAAAAATAAAAAAATGAAAATCAGTTTTTTCAGATCTCTGGAAATTTGCCAAAAACTTTCAGCAATCTGGTGAGCATGTACTCCATTAAAAAAAAAAGCTGAATTAAAAAAAGAACAACTAGCTTTGTGATGTTTTAACTTATCTTCATCCCAACTTCCCCTTCTCACCTCTGGTTACTTTGAAAGAAATCAATGGATCACAAGCACAGTAAAAGCCAGTCGCCTGGCATCCACTAGAGGTTATAAAATTGGATTAGAGCCCCTTCAAAACCGCATTTTAAGAGATTTTAAAAACTATTTTATGTGTCTAGTGTTCTCTGGAAACTCAATTCACAAAGCTGGCTTTATTTAAACTGTCTGAGACTTTTCTAGTGCTAACAAGCTGGCGGCAATGTGGCAGCTGCCCAAGGTGGTGAATAACAAGAGGGGGAACAATAGGCTAACCAACATGTTTAGAAGAAATACATAGGGAATTGAGTGTAAGAATCACTGACTGCTCTGGGACTCAACCAACTGGAAGTCTCTCCTGGTGGACAGAGTCCATGAATGTAATTAAACAGTCTATGCAGAGTTGGGGATGAGTATGGCAGAGGAGAAGACTCTTGCTTTCATGGACAAAATAGCCCCAGTGTTGCATCCCATGCCCCCTCCTCCAGATGTTCAGTTGACCCCATTGCCAGAATCTTTGATAGGAGATCGTTGATATTTAGAAGGTGTTTTATTTCTTCAGTGACAGAGTCCAGTTGCAGTAATTCATCAGGTCTAAATTAGTAAGGTTAGGACACCTGGGATAGTAGAAATTTCTATGGCTAGAGAGATGTCCATTTGTGATATACAGTGACATAGTTATAAGATGTTTTCCTGCAGGATTAGGCAAAGGTGGCATCCAATAGTTCATCAGATTCAGGGTGGTGTTAACTGTCTAGAATAGGCAGACCAAGAAATCTGGCAAGACACAAGTCACCTGGGCTACCTGTCCTGTCGGAGAGAAATAAGAAATGTTTGATTTATTCTTTTCCCTCAGAAGTGAGCTCTTCAGTAGGAATGTGCTCGTACCCTATCAGCTGGTTGGGATGGGGATTTTCCCCACTGACTGTGATGTGGGCAGTCTGTCCTGTACCATTTGTAATGAGAGAACCCTTGACCTAACCTCCAGGGTGGCAAATTCATGTAATTAGGCTTACATTCTCTTATGTATTGCACAGTAAAACTTTCTGTTTTATATGTTTTCCCCATGGGGCTATACTGGGTAAAGTGGAAGGGCCACATTAAGGAAAATGCTTAACTAGGGCTTTTCAATATACTTACAGTAGTTTAAATTTTTGATTACACAGCCTATTCTAAATAGCAAGGGGCCTCAAATTGATGGTCTTTATTTTTGTGGTCCTTGTAGACAAAAACCTATGCCATGCACCTGGGGGTAAATGAAGAAGGAGTTCATTGTCTCCCACCTTGTAGACAAAAACCTGTGCCTTGCAACTGGGGGATAAATACAGGAGTTCATTGTATTGCTTTTTAATGTCCATCTTGATCTCCCTTTGATTTGAGTCTTCAGCAAGGGGCCAAAGATGATAGAAAGTCCTTACAGAGTACCCAATGGAGACTGAGATGTCAATAATTGTAAAAGAATGATGTACAAAATGAGGAACAGGGATGACAGCCTGATCAAACAAGGGGCACAAATAAGAATAACCTTTTCAGGGAATCCCTGCATTGAGATACAAGGATGCTAGCTTGAGATGTGTAGTTCAGGCCATGGTTATCTCATTCCCTCTTATCAGCAGCTTCAAGCCTGCCCTTCAATTTTTCATTAAAATGTTTAACTATACCTTTTCCTTGAGGATAATATGGAGCATGTAGAATTCATGGTATAGCCCATGATTGGGTCCAGTGTTGTGTAGCTTGAGCTGCAAATCTAGGGCCATTATCAGATAATCATATGCTCAGGGAACCTGAATAGAAAATAAATTTGACCCTGTAGGACCTGGGTAATTTGGCCCCAGTCAGAGGACTATAGAGGACTGACTATGTCAATTCTGGAAAATTTGTCAGCTGCAGTCAAGATGCAGTGAAATCCTCTGGATGGGATTCAGGGCCCAACAAGATCTATCTGTGAAGAATTCCCTGGCCCCCTGGTTGAAGTCATTTTTTCCTTGGACTGTATCTTTAGCTTTAGCTAGGTTTTCCAGGTGGGACTGGTTTTTCATGCTAGTTCAGCATCTTCTGATGACAGTATCAGTCTGTGCATGTACGCTTAGCCTAGGACATTGTCAGAATATCCATGGCCACTCTCTCACAGATGTAGCAGGTATGGCTCTAAAGGTGTACTGCAACCCATTACACATACAGCCAAATTGATCCTAATCATTTAAGTGCAGAGAGATGTCAAAATAGTGCATTTGCAATATCAGTGGCTGCATACCAAGTTCTCTCAGTTTGGGCAAAACCTCTATACAGTCAAAATATCAAGTGCTGCCAGTGCTAAGGGTAGGAGAATAATGTTGAACTGCTAAAATCAGTGGTGGGTCTCCAGATACTCATAGCCCAGACAGGACTATGGAATGGAGACTAAAGTAGATAAAAGGTAATTTCATATCTGAAGCACTTGAGTAAATTATTATTATAATTTATATTACATTAATTGTGTATGACTATGTTTTATCCCAACTTAATCATTCATATCTTATTGTTATTTTAAATCAATGAAAACCCCTCTGATGTTAATGATAAGCTTTCAGTTTGAACTTTAAGAGTAAGTTATTTCTCTTTCTGGGAATAAAGTGGTGGACATTTGAGTTGGGTTAATTTAATCTGTAATGAATGTGCTCATCCTGGAAGATACAGAGATATTTATACAACACAGCAGCAAACTAAGGAGCTGCAAAAGAAGATGTGCTTCTATAAGGTCATAGTGCACAACCAAATAAAATAAAGAGTGAGCATTATTATTAAAATTTCCTTAGTGAAAGTGACACCTTTCTCGGATCAGCAAAAGTAAGTATTTTTTAAATATATGATAATTTTTGGTGACTTATTGTTAGATTGAAATCTATTTGTCAATATAACAACCTACTAGCCAACCAAACCACAAATTTAGATATTTACTCCTTGCTAATTAAAGGGATATACATATATATGTATATGTAGATATATACAGATATATATATGTATATGAGATATATATGTATACATATATACATATATGTGTGTGTATATATATATCACTCTCATATACATTCACATTCACACTCTAACATATTCATAATCACACAACTCACACCCACAAAAACATAATCATACTTATAAATACAAACTTAACAGTCAAATATTCACACAGATATACACATGCCTATGTCTTGTGTGGAAGTAATCTGAATAAGAATTACTGAAAAGTTAGATTATTATTGAAAATATGCTTATTTACAGAATATTGTTTTTTTTCTATAAAAAGCTACAATATAGAATTTCATATATGGAATGAAGTTAAGGAAGATTTCTTAAGGGATTTTTTCAATATACTTACAGTGGTTTAAATTTTTTATTACACGGCCTATTCTAAATAGCAGGAGGTCAAATATACAAAGAATGAAATAGAAAAAAAAGTATCTTGAGAGATAAATGATAATTCTTCTAACTGCAGGTATTTATTTTTCAGAGGTTTTTTTTGGCCTAATGTACAGCTAGGTAAGAGGCATACTGATTTGTTTAATGACGTAATCTTTTATGTAAAGTAAACTCTAATAGTCAAATTTTACGACGACAACATTTAAAATCAATAAATATTTAATCCTTTCAGATACCTCATTCAATTTCTCTCATAGAAACATATTTGCTTCTAAGAGGGTTTTTATTTGAAGCATACCTTAAGAAGGTATATAAACAATACATAAAGTACAAAAGTTAGAAAAATATACAGCCTGTTTAGATAATAAAAGCATGATAAAGTAGTAAGCTCTGTGTTATAGCTACATCAGAAAATATTGATTAGGATGAAAAAACATTTACTCTGATTTAAAACAAGAACAGATGTGACAGACATGTTGTTACTGGAACAACTGTTACTAAACACAAAACTATTTGCTTTGGCAATTTTTAATGTATGAGGGGAAAAGTACTGGTTATAAAGAAATACCATATTGAAATAATCAAACACAAAGACAAGTAAAAAGGAAGTAAATATCAAAGTGGAAGAAAATTTCGGAATGTTTAAAAACACTTTCAGGCCAGGCACGGTGGCTCACGCCTGTAATCCCAGCACTTTCAGAGGCCAAGGCAGGGGGATCACCTGAAGTCAGGAGTTCAAGACCAGCCTGGCCAACACGGTAAAACCCTGTCTCTACTGAAAATACAAAAATTAGCTGGGTGTGGTGGTGCACACCTATAATCCCAGCTACTCATAGGCTGAGGCAGGAGAATCACTTGAACTTGGGGACGGAGGTTACAGTGACTGAGATTGCACCACTTCACTCCAGCCTGGATGGAAGAGCGAAACTACATCTCAAAAAAAAAAAAAAAATCAAATCTAGTTTACTTTAATAAAACTCAGTATTTATTGATGTAAGAAAAATGACACAGTGAAGACTGCTTCTAGGGACTGTAAGTAGAACATCACATCCAAATGGCCCAAGCCAGTGGTCAACGATAAGAGCTTAGAGGCATCTCTCCCACCTGGCAGACTGGGCTTTCCCATCACTTCCTTTTCATGGACCATTCAGGCATTTGCCTGTGAACTTCGAGTGACCTGCACCCTGCCATATACTGCTAGTTGCCATGGGCATTTTCTCTCTTTTCGTTCTCTGCCTGACTTTTCATGCCTGCCTCATGTGACCCATGGATAGAGGACTATCTTTCTTATAATTATGCCCTCTCTGCCCAAGATCGGTAAGTAAAATCTTTGAATTTGCTTCCTATTGTGGTGGTGTATTGAATTTGTGCCTCCATCTGAACAACCTGGGGATACCCCAAGCTGAATTTTCCCTGGACTTACAGATTGAGGAGACAAGATAAGGCTCCTCATGCCAGAGCCATGGTCAGACAGGCATAAACTGGTTATGGGTAGACAAAAGCTATAAACATATCTGCCAAAATAAACAAGCTACCTGGTCAAGGACCCACTGGTCACTAGTTACACTACTCGGCATTAGACTGTCCATTTGATAAAAAAAAAAAATTATCCCACACAAGGCACACAGTAAAACACTCATATCTAGTTCTTTTATTTTCTGTCAGGGCAGGTTGCTAGCCACTCTGGTACCGGAACCCCAATTTGGCTGGGTGCTCTCAAAACAACTGAGTACTGAGATAATTTGTGAGAGGCAAATGAAATCACCATCAGTATAATTCTGACTTCAAGTAGCTTGCTGTTGGGAAAGAAGTTCCATGTGAGTTTCCTAATGATAATAACAAGAGAGCAATTCGAGAATTTGAGAGCGACAGAATCCTAGAGGGCCTCCTCCATAGCTAAAGACCACATTTTAAAGGATCTGGAAGACCTCCAGAAGGGAGTAAACTGTGGAGGGTCTGAGATCTTATGCTACTTGCAAGTTAACAAGTGGGCCTGTCACAGTTTTATATACATATACTGAGAAAAACTAAGAAATCTGGGTCACAGTTATAACTCATGATAAAAGCATCAAACAGAGCTATATCTTCTTGCACTTGTTTCCTGTCCCAATTTCCACACAGTGACCCAGTGAAGAACAAATGACTTCCACATATGCAGTGGGGTGCATAAGAGAAGAGGAACTCAGAAATTAGGAAAGCTAGCAGTCTGTTCATATTTTCCTCTAATGAGAGAGCGAGTCTTTATATTTACTCTGAGAGGTAAACAAGGATATTTTACTCTCTTGGAAAGGTTGCTGGTAGACATTGTCTGTCTCTGTTCTGCTGATCATGAAGCAAATGTCCTCTAATCTGGAAGAAGACACTATATCTAGCTTCCAAGAAAGATTTTCCATACCCTTTGCTCACTGGAGCCAGGCCATGTACAAACATGAAATATTCATAAAGTATTGTCTCCCAAAATAGAAGTTGAATTGGCTAAAAAAATTGGAAAGCGTCTTCAGATGGAAGATATCCTTTGAATTAAAATATTCAGTAATGCAAGACAGAAATGCATCTATTCAATCATATAATGTTGGTCTACTCAACTGGGTTAGCTAATAGAAGAAAACAAGAGGTAGCTGGAATGTGCAGAGGTAAGAATAGAAGGATTTATGCTTTTACTAACAATTCTGTCTTCGACTGAAGGCTCTTCTATTTCATATGGTTTCAGATATGATTACATTGAATATGGGCTGGTGGTAGACATCAGGTACAAATGTCTAAATGTCTGGTATGAATTGAAAATGTCAGTCTGCAGTTTGAATAAAAATTAAGATTAAGAGATATAATTAAAATCTTTCACGTAGGAGCTATAATTTTGTATCTTGTAGTTGATCATGAGGTTCTTGAGGCAAAAATTATATATATATATATATCAAGGCCTACTACATAACATGACATCAAATGGAGACTTGATTGACAATAAAGTTGCTGCTTCTGAGTGATGAAAATGTGTTATTATCAGTGGAATCCATGAGCTCAGTGTCATTGCCAGATTCTTTTGCAACACAACATGCTTCCTGAATATAAAGGACAGTGTGTCACACAACAAAGGAAAGAATGAGAGATTATGATGCTGGCAGAAGCCCTGTGGAAAGGGGAGGCATATTCTTATCTGGAATATTTTTCCGTCTCTGTAGGAGGACAGTAATGTTCATCCATGATAAGAGAGGGACAGTATAATGCAATTGATACCAGGTAGCCCTCTGGCACCCTATCAGAAGTTCGGTGGCGGGTTGTGTTCTTAGAAAATTGTGCATTCATTCAATAGCGTTGGTAGACCAGTCTCCTTCAAGAGAAAAGTTTGTCACTGTTCTCTGATAAAACCTCCATTCCTGCCACAAAAGTCATGTTATTTATGAGAGTCATCTTGCCTGTAATTAAAGCCAAGAGAGTCTTGTCCACAGGGGATGTCTTCTGATGGGCAATTATTATGTGACACAAATATCTACACAATCTGCCTCATCCAAGTGGTCCATCAATATACCTTTTCTCAGACATATTTGCCACCAACTTTTCAGTTTTATTCTTTCAAATTTCTGTCCAATTAATTATTGGATCTACACTAACTAACAGGCAATGGCTATTTGATGATAGATACTGAAATTAATATTTGGCCAGGTTTTTTAACTCAGTCACTACATTAAAACTTTTCCTGTAATACTATAGTTTATCCTCATAAGTATTCAAAAGGATACAAGAGAAATGATTTTTCATTTTATAGAAGAGAAAATTGAGGCTCAAGATAATCAAATATTTCACTAAGGCCATACATTGAATAGATCATAGAAAAAGAATTTAAATCAACTTCTGACTCCAAGTCTCATCCTTCTTCTATAACCAACTTTCTTTGAGTGTGTTGAAAACTAACCTATTAAAATTCTTCTTGAGTGTACATGTGTATATGTGCATGTGTTCTGGTACACACAGAAGCAGGTTTATACATATTAAATAGCATGTCCTTTTGTTGTAGTATCTTTCTGCTGACATTGTTTTTTGGTTCAAATTTTATCTTAGGGAATAAAAAACAATCTAATTTTTCTAATATTTCCTGTTTATTTTAGAATCTGACTGGCTTATATGAGAGTCAAAAATAGAAAAAACAACAAATAAAAAGAAATAAAAATGAGGAATTATAAGTGCAGAGCCAGGGCTAAATGCAACCGTCTAGGTCTAAGATTTGAATGAGTACAAGACTGTTTTGATCTACAGTTAATCTGTGCACTATTAACTCTAGATTTATTTTCTTTAATTTACCATTGCATGACTGTTACTACTTCCCCAAGTACAGTGAGACAGAACACTCAAACACACAAGTTACAAGTGGGTTTATTACTCACAGATTGTCAACAACAGACAACAGAAGGATTCTGGGTGAGCTGGTCATCCACAGCTCAGGAAAACTCCCCAGGCAGATGGAGTCTTGTCTACAAATTCCTCACTTGCACCACAGCTGAGGAACCCTGGAGAGCAGCCTCCGTGGCTTTTATACTGTATTAGTCCATTCTTGTATTGCTGTAAAGAAATACCCGAGACTGGGTAATTTATAAAGAAAAGAGGTTTAATTGGCTCACAGCTCCACAGGCTGTACAGGAAGGGATGTGGATGAGGAGGCCTCAGGAAACTTACAATCATGTTGGAAGGTGAAGCTGGAGCAGGCATTTCTTACATGGCAGGAACAGAAGCAAGAGAGAGAGAAAGAGCAAAGTGGGAGGTGCTACACACCACTCTGGTGCCAAACAACTTGATCTCATGAGAACTCACACACTATCATGAAAACAGCACCAAAGGGATGGTGTCAAACCATTCATGAGAAACAACTCCTTGATCCAATCACCTCCCAAGAGGCCCCACTTCCAACACTGGGAATTACAATTCGACATGAAATTTGACTGATGACACAGATCCAAACAGTATCATATACCAAGGGGCAAAACGATACACTGGGCTGAAGCACTGAAAAACATCCTGTTTGGGGAGGGATGGAAACAGCACATGAACTGTTCTAATCACTCCCTATCTCAAGATGCTCCCAGCACATTCTACAGTTATTCTTAAGAACTTTAAGTGAGAAAGGGATAAGCACTAGATTGGTCCAAGGCCATCTGGAGAAATGTCCTGTAATAACCAGGTTTTTATTAACTAAAAAAATATATTAATATAGGTGTTCATAATATATACCATATTTATGCCAGGCCAGGAGCAAACATCTGTACACACTCTGAGTTTATGCCCTCAGTGAACTTACAATCATATGTAAAAAGCTTTTAGTAGTAACAAAATACTCTGTGGCTTTTCTGATCTGTTAATGTATCTACAATAATCAGCAGTAGAAAACTACAGGAATTTATGTTTTGGAGGCTCTTAGTCTTTCTGCAAAATACTAATTTTAGTACCACTTCAAAAATAAAATGAGCATACATGCTCTTCCAGCCAAAATCATATTTAGATCTTCAAAGATGTACTGGTAGGTTGTATTAAGATCTGTTCATCTTCTTGGGACATTTTATCTTTTGGCTATATAGTACTCCATGTAATTCCAGAAGAAAAATCAAGAATTCTCTTTTCTCTAGTTGCCTCCCTGGCAACTTCCCTATACCACTTGCTCTTATCTTCTTTACTTGAAAAAACCTCTACTCAATGTTAAAGTGTCAAGTTAAAAACTCCTTGGCACAGCACAGTAGTCACGCCCTTAACACTTCAGCCTTATATTCTTCCTCTTCTAACCTTGCCTATTTTAAGTTCTAGTAGATGCAATTCATTTAAGGTCACCATTCAGTGTTCTGAAAATTTCATGCTGAAGCCATCTCTTTAATAGGCAAAAATATACTAACTCCTTCCAATATATAAGTGACATGGAGGCAAAATCTCTCTAGTTAAATTAATGAAAATGTGTTGGCCATATAGTGATCGTATACCCATAAATGTCACCCAATAGAGCAAATTTATCACAGAAAGTGATGTTGTCTTCTCCAGTTTCCTCCTAATTGCTCTTATCACCCATAATGGCAAACTCCTATGAAAGTTGGAGAAAAATTTCTTTTGCTTATTGCACGGGGTTTTCTTTCTTTGCCATTTCATGTTTTGTAACACCAAATATGATCAATAGGCAACCTTCTAATTACTCCATGCCATACATCAAAACTTTAAAATTCCCTAGATATGTTATACCTAAATTGCATAATACTCTAATTCAACTCCCCTCAAAAAATATTTTCTTACCTTAGCAAAAGTGTTCATACAATATTTTTACTATACTTTTCTAAAACAATAATAAAAAAGAAAAAATCACAGCAAAGCCATTTACCATATGATATAATACATTAAGCAAATGGTATTAAACACTTTGAGAATGGAGACAGAAAAAGATTCTGATGTTTTCTGTTGTGGTAAGTTTATTCAAATCCTGCCTGAATATTAGCTATCCTTATGATCACTTTTACATTTTTGACAGATCATACCTATTCACACTTAAGTTGTTAATACTCCTTTTAGACACTGTTCTTTCATATACAATTTTCCTTCAGCACAGACTGAAATTCTCCTATATTTTGCTCCTTTCCCTTCAAAATATGTGTTCGTCATCTTTTAGACTCAGATTCAATCACATCCTCATAAAACCTTATTTTCTCACAGGTTAATTTGGCCTTACAACTAATATTTCTGGGTTATCAAATATGTGACAGGCATTGTACTACATCTTGAGGATATAAATACAAATAATGCAGACTGTGTACTAAAGGAGCCAGGAAATAGTAATCATAATGCCATATGCTAAATTCAGTGGCAGGCTCAATATGAGACAGACACAGAAAACAGTAAAAAAAAAAAATCTTACTCTTTCTCTATCAAACAATATTTTAATAACTTGTTTAAATCTCTTTTCTGTCTTATGGCACAAGTAATATCTTACTCATATTTATGTGCCCAGCTTTACACAACTGTTAATGAATAAAGATGTGCTTAATAAAAAAGGAAATGAAAACTGTATCAGTGGAGGTCCTGGAAGAGCATCAGGATTACTTATGAAAGATACTGCAGAGAAGACCTTTGTAAAGAATAGATTTAAAATGAGGTGATCTCTGGATTTTTACAATTGTAACAATATATGGTCCCATTTCAGAATTAACCTTTTCCAGGTTCATTTTAATTGCCTACATTGAAAATTGTCTGACAATTTTGTGCATCAAGGTGTAGTTTATCAGATCTCCAAAAATATTCTCAAAGCTTATAATTGCCTTAGGAGTAGTAAAAAATACAAAAGTCATTAGAAACGTTGCCTTTATAAGGTTTGTCACTATATGTTTGGAACTAGAAGACTAAACAAAGGTAGACTGTAGTTAATGCCAGCTGTGATTTGAATGTGTCCCCCAAGAGCATGTGTGGGAAACTTAATCTCAAATGCAACAGTGTTGGAAGGTGTGGCCTAATGAGAGGTGATTAGGCATGAGGGCATAGTGAATGGATTCAGGCTCTTATTAAGACAATAGCTTCCTTAAAAAGGAAAAGTTTGCCTTCCTTTTTTGCCTCTCCCTCTCTTTCACACTGTTTTGCTCTTCTGCACTCTACTATGAAACAATGAGTCAAGAAGGCCCTTGCCAAGTGGCAGCCCCTTTATCTGGGAATTCCAAACCTCCAAAATGTCAGCTAATATATTTCTATTCATTGTAATTTACTTAGTTTCAGGTATTCTGTTATGGCAGCACAAAACAGACTAAAAACATTGCCTCTCACTGAAACCCTCTCTCAAAAATCTTTGCATGGTTGAAGTTAATCTATTGTCAAGTAGCTCAAAAGTTATCTCTTTCATAATATATTTTCAGAGATTTCAATCTTATTTGATCTGAGTTTTCTGTGTTATCAGTACAAATGAAAGGAGATGCTATAGATTATAAACATGCTCAATATAAATGTATTTTACTAAGTGTGCTGTTCCCATATCTATCTTCTGCTACAATGGAAGCTTCTTGAGTACAGGTCTAATTTGGTTGGGTTTCCCTCTCTCCAATAATTTCTCATATAGGTATATATATTTGGGAGTAAAACAGTTATATAATGTATTCAGTACAGAATAATATGTATCCTCACTTAAAGTGATATTCATACCATCTCAGGAAAGACAACACTAAATATGAAAATAAAAACAACTATAATAATGAAAATGCTGAATGTTATCAATAAAGTCACAGATTCAAGAAACAAATGTATAGAGGGTGTCCATCAGCAAAAAAGTAGACTTTAGAATGGGAAGAAATTGTCATGATGGTATTATTTCACTCAACTCCACTAGCGCTCACTGTCACTTGAAAAATAAGATTCAGCAAAGAAGAGAGTCCTCAACAAAATCACTCAACATGGTTAGCCCTTGGACCTATGTCTTTTCATTCTACACTGATTTTTTTTCTATTATACAAAATCAAGTTTGAGAGAAGACATAAAAGAACTATTACTCTACAGCTTAGGTAGTAAATAATAGCTGGTGCCCAAGTGACAAATGAATATTTACAACATTGGTAAGGAAAACATTAGTGGAAGAATATTTAATAATAGTCTATTAATTTATAATAGGGCTATTTGGGCATCATTTTAACGTCAGAATTTAGCAACTTCTTATAAATACAAAATTTATAATTGTAACACAAAAATTGATGTATTATTATTCTAAATGTAATACAGTCATCTTTAAAATTTGTGGTATATTTCAGAATGTATAATTCAAAGACAGAAAGAATTGGAAAGAAATTTTGTAGTGAAAAGTAAGAAAACTATATTGATGATTGTAGTTCTCAAAGCAATAAGTTTCAATTATTATGCCTTGAAGTTAAATATGAACAAAGTACAAAGTGTGACATACAGCTTTCTAACTTTCATATTTTATTTTAAAATATAGTAAACATTCATAATATTCATACTTTATACTAGTTTTTAAAGCTACAATAGTTATTTGCTGAATCTCATATAATCCTGCAATCTTATATAATCAGACACAGTGTTTATATACTATTATTTCTAAAAATTGGATTTACTAAAAATGTGCAAATTATAGGTAACTCTACTGATGAGATATAAATAGTTATCTATCTTCCATATAGAGATCTCTTGTCATTCATGAGAAATAGAGATTATAGAAATTTCCACAAAAGATAGAACTGAGAAATGTCATTATTTAAGTACATATTATAGATGGAGGATCCCCAAGCACAGAAATACAGTACTTGAAAAGCATATTTTGATAATATTATATATATAATGATGACTACTAAAGAAATAAATAAGTTGAGAAATATTGTAGGACCGCATAAAATAAATAAACATTAATAGTAAAACCTTTCTCCAGTATTTGGAAAGAGAGCATTCAGACAATGACAGAGTCAGTACAGTTCTGCCTAAACTATCTGAAAATATTAATATAGCCACATTACAAAGGATATATTGTATTTAAACTCCTAAATAACTTTTCACAGTGATATTAAATAGATCTGTGTATGATAAGACAAAATTAATTGATGTACTAAGCATAATTTCAGTGCTGTGTGTGGATAGTTTATTTCATGACATATAATTCAAATATGTATAAGACTATTTTTACTTTCCTTTAATTACTAGATTTCAAATCAAAATACTTGTTAGCATTTGCTGCAATGGAAAGTTCACTATTTTTCTCCATTCCCTTAATGTCTTTTAATATGAGGATTTTATAAACATATATACTGTACCACCACATTTACCAAGTGTCTTAACCTGTTCCTGATGCTATAACAGAATACCACAGAATTTATAATTTATAAATAGTAGAAATTTATTTATCCAGCTCTGGAGGCTACGAAGTACAAGATCAAGGCACCAGTAGATTCTATGTCTTACGAGGGCTACTCTTTACTTCCAAGATTGTACATTCCTGCTGCTTCTTCACATGGCAGAAGAGATGGGAGGTCCAGCAGTTCTCCAAACCCTCTTTTTAATGGCATTAATTCCATTTTTGAGGTCAGATCCAAGAGACCACACTTGCCAAGAGACCCCACCTCTTAAAACTATCACCTTGAAGTTTAAGTTCCAGCATATGAATTTTGGAGAAACACATTCAAACCATAATACCAAGTATATCTAATCAGTAGCCTTGTTCATTTTAATTCTCATCTCACAGGATAGAAAGAAAAAAAAAAACTGCACTTCCATTGATTTGCCCTGGAAGCTATTATATGTAAAAATAAACAAATCCGCATCACAGTCATAGTAGATCATCCTGAACTAGAGTTTAAGAGATAACATGGATGCTGGTTGGAATGGTACAGTGTGGATGGTAAAGCTAGCATATTTCAGGGCTGATAGTAGTAAATAACATTCGCTGGTAATATTTAATGTCTCCAGCAGTACAACTGCAAATAGTTAGAAATAATTTTATACTGCTACATTTTAAAAGCTGTATTTGGTAATCTTTGATATTTTCAATGATTTAAGGACAGAGGAATGAGTAATACAGTATTAAATTTAGATGCAAACTATTTCAGTTACATGCATTTATAATGTTGATTTTGAGCATGTCAAAAATATTGCTTTATAACATAACATATTGTGGTAAGTTTTTACGTTGTTCTCTATGCCCTTGGTGTACCCATTTCTGGTACATATTTATTTTCAGTCAAGATCAATTTCTGAGTTTCAGAGAAGCTATAAAATAATTCTGTTTAGCACTTCCACAGTACTAATATGTAATTCTTCTTAATACATCCAAAACTTAATTCCAACTTCTGTTTTCTCTAATTCAATAAGTAACATCATGCCAGAAGCCAGAAGATCTTAATTAGTTACATCCCATTGTGAGCATATTTATCCATCAATCATGAAATGAATAACCTCATCCTATTGATATTTCCTCCAACTCTTGAATATGGCTGCTTTTCTTTTTATCAAATATTCTTATCTTACTTCAGACACAAATTCTCCTGCATACAAATTTTTCACATTTTTTTTGTATCCTGAATTCAGACTCAAATCATTGTGTTTGTTTATTCAGGCTGCAGTAACAGAATACCATTGTCTGAGTCAATTATAAACAAAAGAAACTTATTTGTCAAAGTTCTGGGAGGCTGGGAAGTCCAAGATCAAGGTGCTAGCAGATTGATTATCTGCTGAAGGCCAGCTTCCTGGTCCCTAAAGGCCATCTTTTTTTCGCTGTGCCCTCACAGAGTGGGAGCAGCAGGGAAACTCTCTGGAGTTTCTTTTATAAGGGCACTAAACTGGTCTAATCACATTCCAAAAGCCCTGCCTCCAAATACATCCCATTGAGTGTTAGGATTTCAACATAAGAATTTGGGAGAGACCTAAGCATTCAGTCTATAACACCCATTTTGATCCACTGCAAAATAGGTTTACTATGTCCTGGTTTCTGGCTTGTCTGAGTTCAGTGAGACAGACACACTCACATGCAACAAGTTATATGAAGCCTGTTTATTTCTTACAGATAGGGCTGTAAGGGACAAAATCATCTTAGGATCCATTGTGAGCTGGTCCCCCAAGGCTCCAGAAACATTCCCAGTGTAAATAGAGTTTGTCACACATATTGCATATGACACTCCAGCCATAGATGCTCAATCTCCACCAGTGTCCAGCAGTGAGCAAGGAGTTAATTTTCAAAAGGGATATCTTCTGGCTGCCTCAGGCAATTTATGTGTTTAAGTTCAAGAGGCTTGTGCACCCCACTGGAAGTTTTGTGTTGCCACAGACTCTAACCTGCAGGCATGGAGATTGCAGACATCTGTAATTTTATTGGGTTAGCAGCCTCTACAATTTTAAAGGTAGTACTGGAACCACGACTTGTTGAATGCTTTCAAGACATGCTGCTGCAAAGAGCTCCATCCAAAGTTGGTGGTGTTGCTGGTAATCCTGACAAAAGGGACAAAAGGAACACTCAAGTGAAGTATATGCTGGGGCCAGTACCCAAAGGGGCTTTCCAGCTGTAGGACCTCCCTTTTATTAGTGAATGCTGCCAGAGTTAGCCATAGTTAAACATTTTATTTGACTGTATCTGGAAGATTTTTGGCTTCCCATCCACATAGCCTTGGCATTCAGTCTGAAACAATCCATTGTCAGTCTCCATGACCTGAAGATGTTTTTGACTAGCCAAACTGTGCTGTTATGCTATGACAGAGTAATTTGTATCGAGTCCCGAGTTAACAAAGTAATGTCTTTTTCTCCACTTAATATGCAGTACTACTTTTGTTGAATAACCCTTTGAGTAATTTAGATAGAAGACAGGAGTGGATTTTTTCCCTGCTGTTACGACTCAAATTCTTACTTGTTAGGGGGCATTCAGGCGGCAGTGATGTTCTGTGCCACCAGTAGCCAAAATGTCAATGCTGATAATGCACTCAGCAGTGGGAACACATGGTCATTGTCACCTGAAATGGCCTAAAGGGCTCCACCTACTGGCAGATAAGGACCACAAGGCGGTAAATATCATGGGTCGCATGTTCATCCCAAAACCTCCAGATGTCATCATTTAATTTTTTCTCAAAGGGGACCTAGATATAGTGTCATATGGATTCCCATGTATAAGAACCACAGAAAAGCCTCAATTTCTCTCCTTTTCCCTTTTCCCTTGACAAGAATATATGGTCCCCACCAGGGATGGGGTTCATGGAAGACAATTTTTCTACAGACTGGAGCGGGGGAGATTGTTTTGGGATAATTAAACACATTACATTTATTATGCACTTTATTTTTATTATTACCTCATTGATTGGCTGTGTCCACACCCAAATCTCATCTTGAATTGTAGCTACCATAATTCTCTCCTGTTATGGGAGGGATGCAGTGGGAGATAATTGAATCATGGGAGAAGTTCCCCCCATACCATTCTTGTAATAGTGAATAAGTATCATAAGATCTGATGGTTTTATAAGGGGAAACCTCTTTCTTTTAGTTCTCATTCTCTCCTCTCGTCTGCCACCGTGTGAGATGTGCCTTTCGCCTTCTGCCATGATTGTGAGGCCTCCCTAACCATGTGGAAATGCAAGTCCATTAAACTTCTTTCTTTTGTAAATTGCCCAGTCTTGGTTATATCTTTATTAGCAGCTTGAAGACAGAGGAATACACTTGCAATATATAATGAGATAATTATGTAACTCACCATAATGTAGGTTCAGTGGAAGCCCTGAGCTTCTTTTCCCATAACTAGATGGTCCCATCTGGGGGTGATGGGATACAGTGACAGATCCTCAGGCATTAGATCCTTATGAGGAATCTGCAATCTCCCTCACACACACAATTCACAACAGGGTTCACACTCCTATGAGAATCTAATTCTGCTGCTGATCTGATAGGAGACAGACTTTAAGGCGGTAATGCAAGCAGTGGGGAGCAGGCATAAAGTTGAACTTTTGCTCACTCACCTGCCGCTCTCTCACTTCCTGCTGTGTGGCCCGGTTTCTAACAGGCCATGGAACAGTTCCTGGCCCAGGGACTGGGGACCCCTGGTATAGCCTATTGCTCCTAGGCTGCAAATCGGTACAGCATGTTACTGTACTCAATACTGCAGGCAATTGTAACACAGAGGGAAGTATTTGTGCATCCAAACATATCTAAACAGAAAAGGTATGGTAAAAATATGGTATAAAAGATTAAAAATGGTACACTTGTGTAGGGCACTTTCTGTGAATAGAGCTTGTAGGACTAGAAGTTGCTGTGGATATGTCAGTGAGTGAGTGGCGAGTAAGTGTGAGGGCCTAGGACATCACTGTGCACTACTGCAGATTTTAAAACACTGGACACTTAGTTTGTATTAAATTAATGAACAATAGTTTTTCCTTTCTTCAATAATAAATTAACCTTCACTGACTGTAATATTTCCTTTACTTTATACACTTTTTAAGTTTTTTAAATTTTTGACTGTTCTTGTAACACTTAGCTTAAAACATAATCACATAAAAGCAATGGCAACAAAAGCCAAAATTGAGAAATGGGATCTCATTAAACTAAAGAGCTTCTGCACAGCAAAAGAAACTACCATCAGAGTGAACAGGCAACCTATAGAATGGGAGAAAATTTTTGCAATCTACTCATCTGACAAAGGGCTAATATCCAGAATCTACAATGAACTCAAACAAATTTACCAGAAAAAAACAAACAACCCCATCAAAAAGTGGGCAAAGGATATGAACAGACACTTCTCAAAAGAAGAAATTTATGCAGCCAAAAGACACATGAAAAAATGCTCATCATCACTGGCCATCAGAGAAATGCAAATCAAAACCACAATGAGATACCATCTTGCACTAGTT
The DNA here is from genome assembly GCF_028858775.2 of Pan troglodytes. Taxonomy (NCBI): domain Eukaryota; kingdom Metazoa; phylum Chordata; class Mammalia; order Primates; family Hominidae; genus Pan; species Pan troglodytes. The sequence continues at coordinate 163,037,279 of NC_072401.2, read as the reverse complement.
AGAATGGTGATCATTAAAAAGTCAGGAAACAACAGGTGCTGGAGAGGATGTGGAGAAATAGGAACACTTTTACACTGTTGGTGGGACTGTAAACTAGTTCAACCATTGTGGAAGTCAGTGTGGCGATTCCTCAGGGACCTAGAACTAGAAATGCCATTTGACCCAGCCATCCCATTACTGGGTATATACCCAAAGGATTATAAATCATGCTGCTATAAAGACACATGCACATGTATGTTTATTGCAGCACTATTCACAATAGCAAAGACTTGGAACCAACCCAAATGTCCAACAATGATAGACTGGATTAAGAAAATGTGGCACATATACACCATGGAATACTATGCAGCCATAAAAAACGATGAGTTCATGTCCTTTGTAGGGACATGGATGAAGCTGGAAACCATCATTCTCAGCAAACTATCGCAAGGACAAAAAACCAAACACCACGTGTTCTCACTCATAGGTGGGAATTGAACAATGAGAACACATGGACACAGGAAGGGGAACATCACACACCAGGGCCTGTTTTGAGGTGGGGGACGGGGGAGGGATAAAATTAGGAGATATACCTAATGTTAAATGACGAGTTAATGGGTGCAGCACACCAACATGGCACATGTATACATATGTAACAAACCTGCACGTTGTGCACATGTACCCTAAAACTTAAAGTATAATAAAAAAAACATAATCACATTGTATATTGTACAGCTATACAAAAAGATTTTCTCCCTTTATATCCTTATTCTGTAAGTTTTTTTCTATTTTTAATCTTGTTTTTTTACTTTTTTGTTAAAACTAAGACACATTAGCTTAGGCCTCCACAGGGTCAGGATCATCAATATCACTGTCTTCACCTCCACCTCTCACTCCACTGGAAGGTCTACTTGCCCCTCTGGCAGTAACACCTATGGAGCTGTCTTCTCCTATGAGAACAATGCCTTCGTTTGGTATGCCTCCTGAATGACCTGCCTGAGGGTCTATTACTATAATATTTTCTTTAAAAAATAATTAGAAGGAGTATACTAAAAAAAAAATTAAAAAGCATTGCATCACAAATAAGTAAACCAGCAACATTGTCATTTATTATCAATACCAACAGTACATAATTTTATGTGCCATACTTTTTTTTTGAGATGGAGTTTTGCTCTTGTCGCCCAGGCTGGAGTGCAATGGTGCGATCTCGACTCACTGCAACCTCCGCCTCCCAGGTTCAAGCAATTCTCCTGCCTCAGCCTCTTGAGTAGCTGGGATTACAGATGCCCGCCACCTGGCCTGACTAATTTGTTTTTCTTTTTGTATTTTTAATACAGACCAGGTTTCACCACCTTGGCCAGGCTGGTCTCGAACTCCTAACCTCAGGTGATCTGCCCGCCTCAGCCTCCTAAAGTGCTGGGATTACAGGCGTGAACCACCATGCCTGACTATGTGCTATACTTTTATACAACCGGCAGCACAGTAGGTTTGTTTACACCAGCATCATTACAAATGTGTGATAATGTATTGCACTATAATGATATTATGATGGCTATGATGTCATCACTAGGGGACAGAAATTTTTCATCTCTATTACAATCTTATGGGACCACCATCATTTATATGGTCTGTTAATCACCAAAATATCATTATGTGGTGCATGACTGCATTTACCTAAGTTCTTCTGGACCATAAGTTTCTTCAAGACAAGATTATTGTCTTATTCACTGGTTTATCTCCAGTAGTAGCTCAGCATCACACATAAATGGTTACTCAGAGCTATTTGTTTAATTGAGTGAATTAAATTGAGATGATCTGTGAAATAAACTGATTAAACCCATAAATAAGAGGCAGATGTACAAATTATATGATATATGCATAAATTATATCATATTGTTATGTGACCTATGTCTACTCGATAAAATAAAGCTAGAAGATTGCAAATAAACTCAAATATTTCTAAAGGTTTATTTTAAACAAGAATTACATTTTGTTATGGATTAATTTATTTTTTGAATCCCATAAAGACTAATATGCATGTTTCTCTGAGTGATGATTCAAAGAGCAAGAAAATACCATCTTTTAGGTCCATCATCTTCATCATGTGGTTTTTAAAGTTGCTATGCTTATCTAATTCAGCTGGCAGGGAAGAAAAATCATGAAGAGTATACATAGGAAGTTTTTAAAAGCCAGTCCTAGGAGCTGTTCACATCAATTCTGCTTATAGTCTATTATCTGTAATATAATTACATCCAAATGCCAAGGGGACCAGCATACACACAGTAGCTGGATCTCCAAGAAGAGGAGGTAGTTTTAGTAAACACATATCTTGTCTCAGCAACGGTCAACCAATCTAGTATTTTCAGATAAGATAAACCAAAGTCCTGTCCAATTGCTGCACTCAACTCAGCGTTCAAGATCTCTAGGTCATTCACTCGATGTCAATGGATCCCTTATTGTCTGATAACCCATAAACCAAAAGACATTTTGTCTGTCTCCTTATATGTCTCATTTTATATCTGTGCACTTCCACAGAGGAGAAGGGGATGAATAACCTTGACAAAAAGCCCCACTTGGCAAAGTGGAGAATGAGAAACACACCGAAATCACTTTTCCAGAATAATAATAAAATGTTGGAGTCCAGACATTATAGGAACTTCTACTTTGCTGGAGAAACACCTTAATCAGACCATCCTAATTTTCCCTCTTCATGCATTGTTCTTTGACTTCTTGTTTTGTCTTCTCAGATATTCCTTCTTGTTTGTTACCCTCTATAGGCATATCTGAAGTGAGTGTACTTTGGAAGGAAAACGATCAGTTTGGTGGAGTATAGTCTTTATCATGCTCTTCTTACTTGTGCAACTCTAAACACAAAGGATTGAAGTAAAAACGTCCAAGTGTTTCTTATACTTGATTCGTTGCTTCTTTGACAAAATAATTCCCTCAAAAAAATGTAGTAGGTTTCTGATCTGTTTGCTGCAGGCATTTCAAAATGTCAGTAAAATCCTACAAAGTTTTCTTCATGGATAATTCTCAGGTCGGCTTTATTTATTTGATTCTTAAAGCTTATGCTTTTCTTCCGACTTAGTTGTGGCTAGTTTGTGGTAGACTGAAGAAAAATATTCAGGTGGAACAGTATTAGCTTCAAAGATGTTTATCTGAGGATTAAGGCACTTCTTCAACTAAGGAGTCTTATTATTATTATTTTTATGTATTTTATTTTGGGGAGGGGACAGAGTTTCGCTCTTTTTGCCCAGGCTGGAGTGCAATGGTGCCATCTTGGCTCACTGCAACCTTTGCCTCCTGGGTTCAAGTGATTCTCCTGCCTCAGCCTCCCAAGTAGCTGGGATTACAGGTGCATGCCACCATGCCCAGTTAATTTTTTGTATTTTTAGTAGAGACAGGGTTTCACCATGTTGGCCAGGATGGTCTCGAACTCCTCACCTCAGGTGATCAGACCGCTGTGGCCTCCCAAAGTGCTGGGATTACAGGCATGAGTCACTGCATCTAGCCTATGTTTTTAACATTAAGTCTTTTTCTGTCTCCCATCTTCTTACTTGGATCCAGAAGTGGCTGGTGGCTTTCCCAACCCCATAACTTTCTTTATTTCCATACTCTCTCTATTTGTATCTATGTTTGAAAACCAATCAATTATTGCATGATCTCATCACTTTTCATATTTTGGCTAAAAGCTGCCAGTCATAGATAATATACAGTATATTTGTTTTAGATCCCTCTTTCTGAAATCAGGCTCAGTAGACATATAGTCTGTTTTCAAAATTTTCAAAATCTTTATGGGTGACAGTTTTACTGAATATTTTGGTCATTGTTTAACAGAGATCTTAAGTTTTACAATGTATAAGATCTATTTTCTTGCCACCTATCCTCCAACCACTGGGCCAATGCCACATACTTTAGGTGCTATAAAGGCAGCAAGCCATTTCCAGTTACCAATTCTATTATAAGTTATGTAGTGCTAGTTGCTATACTCAGTAAATATACAAAGGACTCAAACATGAGATAAGTTCATTTATCACACAGGTAAATTCCAAATCTAGTGTTCCTAAGTGGCTTGTGGCTCACGGTGGATTTACAGATCTGGGTTTCTTCCATTTTAAGCTCTACGTATTTCAGCATGTGGGCTTTCATGAATATTGGCTTATGTCCAAAGAAAAGCAAAATAAAACACGAAGAATTTTGTAGAGGAAGTTTCACAAGTCAAGCCTAGAGGTAGTGTCCAACACTTGACATTCTGTTGCTCAATCACAGTGCAAAACTATGTGCAAAATCAGTGTAATAATCTAGCTGTGGATAGAGGAAGAAGAATAAACAGTTTGTATCCATTTTCACAGCAGTCTCTTATTTAATAACATAGTTTTTAATATCCAGAGACAGAGGGATTCTATCTTCTAATAACACTTTTTTTGTGTGTGATACTGGGGGCAAAAGCCTGAAAGTTTGGAAAGACATTTTTATGTTACAGAATTGATGCCACTTTATATAGCTGCTCTCTGACAAGGAGACTAATAACTGGGAATATTTGGATAAGTGCTGATAGACATATAAATTACATCCTTCAGCAAGAAAGTGTTCCAGGAGAATCAACATACTTTCCTAATATGGCTTTACCTTAAACATGTCAATTCATCTGGATATTTTATTCTAAAAAGAAATTTAAAGCATTAATTGAGGGAAAAGGGGGCATATTTTTGGATAAAGTGTACTCAATTTTGTTTAAGAACTACTTCTGTCTTATACATGGAGGTGGTTTGCTAAGTTGGAGATGGAATGAGTAGTTCTAGACTTTGACTGAAATAAGTGAGTGATAGAAAAAAGTGTGTTGAATATCGTAACATAAATCATGTAAAACTTTAAACTTTTATTGATTATATATTTCTCAAAACTGCAAGGTGGGCATGGCATTGGACTGATTAATTTAGAAATATATTTTCCAGACAAACACATTTAATTAAATCTTTTTGGGTATGAAATGCATCCTTCTTCCAACTCTACATCTAGGTAATGTCATGACTATGCACATTTAACATTTACATAAATATGTTTATGCTTCAGAGCTTTTCATTTGCTTGTATTATTACTCATTATAATTTTCAAATCATATCATCTAGCAAACCATTTTAAATTAAAAAATAATCAATGGCAAGTGATTGTGTTTTCTGGTTCTCAAAATAATATACAAAGGAGAGTAGTTTTAACTATAATTAACTTCAGGTTGCCCAAGAGAGTAAGAGATAATTAGTTTGTATTGTTTATATTCCTTTTCATATATGCTATATTTTAAATTCTGTTTTATCTAGGCACTTTTCATTAGAATAAATGTGGTTAGTATGCAACCACAGTTTTTAAAGTTTAAATTTCCTTTAGATACATTTAGAATTAAAATGCATTTTGAATTTAATTAGGAGCTAGAATAAACGCCTTGCCACTATAACAGTTTCTACTATTATTTTCAAGTTGGAAAATGAGCAATTATTAGAAACTTGCTTGTTTATAGGCCAAATAAAGTTACATAGTCAACTGCTTCCTGCTTTTATGTTTTTAAAGTTAGTTTTTATTGGCACTTGGAAAGAACATGACAATGAAAATTAAAGTCATAAATGTAAGCCCTGTAGAATTCAGAACACTTGAAAATAACACGATAGATCAGAACTAGCTGAGAACAGGGGAAGCAAACTCTTCCTTAGAGTGTCTTAAATTGAAGGGAAACAAATACACAAACAAGATAACGATAATGTGTTCCAGGTTACATAAAGGATTCTAATGTTTTGATATTTTAGAACTATTTGAGGAATTATAATATTTTTTAAAACGGTCTGTCATTTTGCAACCTGAAGACAAACCATCTTAGTGCTTAATTTTGTCTGGAAGCCATCCTCCCTAAAATTTATCCTATTTCTTTTACAAAAAAGAAATAAGTAGAACAATCTCATGGTTAGAAATTTGCAATAATGGTACCAATTTTGCCAGCCTAGACTCTAAAAGGTACTTTATTATGCCCTTTAGTGGTTTTACCATCCTTTTTAAATCATTTTGTTTTTGCTATTTGCAGGTGTACGGGCTTTTAGAAGCTCAATATAACTGGCATTTTGTGACATTCTTCAGAGTCTACAGCAATGTATCTTCGTCTCTTCTATTGGAAGGTTACACAGCTGAAATTGTTAATTTTCTTTAGCAAAGTCCCTCTGTCAGCAGATTTATCCTTGGATTGTTTAGAATGTCACATCAATAAATAATTTTTAGTCAGTTGTCCTTTCAGCATTTAAGAGTTAAATGACACAACGGATGTCATATTAAATCTCGTAGTTAGCATGCCAAATTGTAAAATATCTAAATGAGGGTGGAAAAGGAGGCTTTTGTAATATACAATCTTGATCACTGTCAAATGATGCCCAGAGTTCAACCATCAAGTTGTGATTTTCATATTAATTGATCTCCCAGCATTTCTTAACAACTTCTTCCCCATAATACATTTCCAAAAAGAAGAATAAGAGATTGAAATTAATAAGATTATGTTTTGCATTAAGGTTTTTTCCTTGATTCTTTGTCTATTGACTGATAGCAGATCATATCTATAAAGATAATTGTATCATGCTATTGTATCACATTTAACTAATTGTATCATACTAAATTGCATCATATTTAACTACGTCCTAAACATAAATTACAAAGTATTTCATGTCTTGCTTTATAAAATAAGAGTTTTCTCCAGAATTTAGGAGGAAAAGCTGAAGAAATGTGAGAACACAAACTTTGCTAATTTTAGGAAAATACAAAGAATAAAAATTTGGGTTCATGATAGATTTCACATTTAAATTGAAGTACATATGTGTTACTCTAAATGTCACAATTAGACAAAACCTATTCTATGGAATTTTACCTTGTTTCATATAAAAGAGTTCATTATTACTGCGCTGTGTCATAGATAATATTAGCGTATGAGAGCAAAAAATGATTAATTAAAAATAAGATGTGCATAATAGAACAGCCGTGATAAAAAATAGATGTGTACTGATTTTTTAAAATTCTTATACAATTTTAAAACACCTCTGTTGTTGAGAATGGTTTCTAAATAGTAGATACACACACAATATATAATGTAATATAATGTATACAATATAATATGTGTTATTTTAAGTAGGTGCATATTTTCATACTGACACATTCCCATGCACAGTCAAACATAATACGTATGAAAATATCGAAAGTTCCTTAGTGAAGACTGACATAGATAGCAACACTCAAAAATTTTATATTGTGGCATGCTGGACACTTTATTGTGGCAATAAGTCCCTGATTTTTACTGTAATAGAACTGGCAATATATTTTATCCTCAGGAATGGAGTATTTGTGGTATGCAGAATAATTACACCCTTTTTCCACAGATGTTTATATCTACTCTCTAGGACCTGTGTAATGTTCTAGAGGCAAACGGGAATTATGGTTGCATGTGCAATTAAGTTTGCTCATCAGTTTATCGCAAAATACGGAAGTTATTCTAGATTATCTCAATGTAGTCACAGGGGCCTTTAAAGTGAAAGACCGTATTGGAATTAAAAACAAGAGCTGTCAGTTTGCTGTTTTTGAAGGTGGAAGAATGAGTCCACAAGCCAAGGAATACATGCCATTTCTAAATGATGGAATAGACAAGGAATCAAATTCTCTTCTAGAGCCTCCAGAAGGAACTCAACCCTACGAATACCTTGGTTTTAGTCCAGTGAGACTCATTTCAGACTTCTGACATATAGACTTTCAGATAACAAATTATATTGGTTAAGCTATTAAACTCATGGCAACTTATTACAGCAGCAATAAGAAACTAATACAGATCTGGACATTTTTCCACTCAGAAATTTTGAAGTCCTTCTCTATTGAAACATTTGTGGCCATGCTATTTAATTTTCTCAATAATATATTGTAAGATCAAAAAATATCAAAATGTATTAACTTTTTTTGAGCCATTGTAGATGAATCAATTACTTATCAGCTACATCTAGGATTTATACACACACACACAAACAGTTATTATCTATGAATTTTCAGTTAGCCTTGTTATTTATGTCCATACACTGTGAGTTAGTAATCCTTTTTTTAAATAAAGACCATCATTCTAAGTGAAATTATATAGAATTTTAGGTTATATTAACTATTGAAACTTATTTACATTTCAGATGCTTATATTCCAGGTTTATCCTAAACCCATTATATATCCCAGTTTATTTAATTCCAACAATGATGTTTTAAGTGTATTTATATCTCCTTTGCTTAAAAGAAGATCCTGCAGGCCGGGTGCCATGGCTCATGCCTGTAATACCAATGCTTTGGGAGGCCGAGGTGGGCAGATTACGAGGTCAGGAGTTTGGAGACCAGCCTGCCCAAAATGGTGAAAGCCTGTCTCTACTAAAAATACAAAAACTTAATTGGGCATGGTGGACACCTGTAATCTCAGCAACTGGGGAGGCTGAGGCAGAAGATTCCCTTGAACCCAGGAGGTGGAGATTGCGGTGAGCCAAGATAGAGCCACTGCACTCCAGCTTGGGCAAAAGAGTGGGACTCCATCTCAAAAAAAAAAAAAAATCCTGATAACTTAACCAGTGTTATTCAATTAAAAAATAGTGGTGTTAAGAATTAAAACACAGGCAGTCTGGATCCAGAGTCTGACTGACTCCCCAAAGCCTTACAAACTGTATTATCAAGCAATTACTGTGATGATGTTGTATAACAAACAATCTTTAAGCTCAATGGCATACAACAACAAATATGTATTTTTCTTGCTTATCAATCTGTCGGTTGGCTACCGTTTGACTAATCTCTGCTGGACTTATTTGATCTTAGCTAGACTCAAGGTATTCTTCATTCCAGGGACCAAAAGTTAGCTAGAGCATATTCTTTTCACAGAAGGTGGGAGAAGCCCAAGTGACTGTCGAACAACATCCATTTTGAAACCTCTGTTTATATCACATCTGTTAATCTTTTATTTTCCAAGCAAGTTACTTGGTCGATGAGGTGGTCATATATACTATGCCTGCTCTACTGAGGTTTACTGTAAAGCCAAGTGGCAAAACAATGTTTATGTATCATACATTAATGGAGAGGTAGTGAAGGATTGAAAACAATTACTAAATTTATTATAAAGTCTCCCATTAATTCTATTTTTACTTCTGACATTTTAACTGTCTGTTATTCTCTAAGGTTCCTTTTTTTAAAAAATAAGATTTCATTTTACTCACAAAGGAAAGAGTTTTAAGCTGAACACTTGAAAACTACCAATCTGAGATTGCCCTTACTCAAGTCTCAAGGGAGTATAAAAGCTCAAAAGTGTTTTATTGTTAGATTCCTCACAGGAGCAATTGATCCTTCTATTATATATTTGCAATGAGCAAGAAGAATAGTATCCTTTATAGTCATATCCCTTATCAGCTTTTCAATAAAAGTTGACAGCTGTTAAAAATGTACTTATTTATATTAAATTTCCTTACAGCTGAGGTTTATATATGCTATTCATTTTATACTTGGTTCATTTAAACAATTAATTTTCACCGTAAGTGCTATTTTGATAAACCAACACAGAAGAGAGTAAACTATTTTTGGAGAGAACATTAGTTATACTAACAACCTAATTTTAGCCTGACCATTTGAAACTTAGCTCTTCTTGTAGCCATCTCTAGTCATAGAAAAATAAAACAATAGGCCATGCATGGTGGTTCATGCCTGTAATCCCAGCACTCTGGGAGGCTGAAGCAGGCAGATCAAGAGGTCAAGAAATCGAAACCATCCTGGCCAACGTGGTGAAACCCCGTCTCTACTAAAAATACAACAATTAGCTGGGCATGGTGGCACACACCTGTAGTCCTAGCTACTCGGGAGGCTGAGGCAGGAGAATCGTTTGAACCCGGGAGGCAGAGGTTGCAGAAGCTGAGATCACACCACTGCACTCCAGTCTGATGACAGAACAAGACTCTGTCTCAAATAAATAAATAAATAAAAATTTGTACGTGAAAAAGTTTTGAGAATTTTTCTAGGTTGTATGTTAACAGAAATTTATTTTTTGTTTATGTATTTATAATTTATGTAATTTTTCCAAATGTTTACATCAATTTATATGTGTCATTTTTCTCATAAAATGTTTTAAAAATCTCTAAATGCAATTAAATCATGTGGTTAGTGCATTTCTTACATATTTTACCATATAAAAGAGTAAATAAATTTGCTGTTTAATTTTCCAGCCTAACTTAATGTTTCCTTACATGTTAAATAGAATGTTGCCTTTTTTTATAAAGTGGAAAGACTTAGTGAAAAGTAGCTTTCCAACTCTGTTTCAATGTCTGTTATATCAGAGTGCTCAAGGGTAATCCCAAGTAGAGGTAAGAAAATGTCTTTCAAACCATAACTTAGAAGCAGAAGTGGAAAGACATAATTCTCAATGAGAAATAAATATTCATGCTAGAATGTTTTCTAGTGTATGCTTTCTAAGGATATTTTTAGTATGTGGTTACAAAAACAACATATATTTCCATGAGAATGTATTATAATAATTTCATTCAATTACAGAAAAGACTTTTCTTCCTACATGTTCATCACATACAGAAAGAATAGCAAGGTATCTGGTTAGTAAATGTTCATAATTGATGATTTGATTTAAATGTTTATTTATATTAATATTATATATGAGATCCTGCTAAGCATGCAGACTTCGAAGTCCCAGGAAAGTATCTGAGTGTTCCTTTAGTTGTCTTATATTGCAAATTAAGCACAATACCCTCTATTTTTTATTTAGTTCACTGTCTAGGTTTCTCATAGGAAGAGTGATATTAAATTTGACATCATATGTGCAGAAAAAAAGGTGTTTTCAGACAGTTAGGCCCTGAGCAAAAATAAAGTCCCCTCAGGAAAACATTCAGCATGACAATTTGAGAGCTCTGCTTCTTGTTTATCCTAAAAACTATCTGAGAGATTTTCTTTCCCTAGTCATATTTAACTCATATAGGTGTTATGATAGACATTCTTAAATACTCAATGGAGCAAGCTGTTCGAGTTTATTTCATGCCAGTAATCCTTTCTTAGACACTAGAATTATGATAGGCAGAGCTCTTTTGGTTTTATATGAAAGCTCTTAAAAATACCATGTGTTGGCTGCTTCTATATATTATGAAAACAAATGTTAACTTTTATAAATTGTAGTAGACAAGACACATAGTGCTACAGTATTGTAAAGACTAAACATTAGTTTTCCTGAGAGAATTTTAATTTTTATTCCAAAATAGCATTGGTATTTGTAATAATCAAGACTTACAAATCTTATAGGTGTGAATGTAATGGTAACAATAGCAGGAGCAATAGAAAATAATATTTTATATGTAGATAATCCTAGAAAATCTGACACAATTGATCATGAAAATAATATTTAGCCTATTACATTTAGGTTATTAATAAAATAAAGTTATCCTAAATAAGATCAAAATTACAAAAGTTCAAAAGAGTTTGGAAATATATGTATTCACACACACACACACACACACACACACATACACACACACACACACACACACACATTTTATAGTGATACCAGTCTCAATTCTGAGTATGTTGTTTAGGGTTATATAAACAACACTTCAGGTAGACCCCATCATAAGTTTTTGTTTGTTGTTTGCTGTTTGTTTCTCACCAAGGAAAATAATGGCACAGAGAAGTTAAAATAAGATTACCCAAGGTCAAAATTTATCAGTGTTGAAGTAGGTCTTAAACTGAGGCTGCTGGTCCTCTTTAAATTTTATATACTACACAATGTTGTTTCTCATTAAAAGAGAACCCAAAACTAATATTTAAAATAATTTTCATTCTTGTCCAACATTTTGTCTATATTAAAAAAAAGAGGTCAAATGATAAGTACTAGTTTTTGTTTTGTTTTTTAAGTAGGAGAAAAGGCATATACATTTATTTAACATTTATACGTGAGAGCCTTCAGAATGAAGACCCAAATTCTTGATGAGTTATAGAACCTTATCTAGCAACTTGAAGTTACAGAAATAATGGGTGGCTTGAATTATGGTAAAACAGGTTGTGGGAGTGGTGGAAAAAAAGGAATTCTCTTGAGGGGCAATAGATTATTGCTATGAAGAAAGACTGAGTCAGGAAACTGAGACTAACTTGTAAATAGTTGATATGATTAGGCTTTGTATCCCCACCCAAATCTCATTTCGAATTGTAATCCCGTAATTCTCATCATCCCCGTTTTAAGGGAGAGACCAAATGGAAGTAACTGAGTTACGGGGATGGTTTCCCCCTGCTGTTCTCCTGATACTGAGTGAGTTCTCATGAGGTCTGATGGTTTTATAAGGGACTCTTCCCCTCTTCACTCAGCACTTCTCCTTCCTGCCGCCTTGTGAAGAAGGTGCCTTGCTTCCCTTTTGCCTTCTGCCCTTTTGCCTTTTTCTTTATAAATTACCCAGTCTCTGGCAGTTCTTTAGAGCAGTGTGAAAATGGACTAATATAACAGTATTAAAAAAACAAAACAAAACAAAAACCAGTACTTATCATATGACCTGTTTTTCTTTTTTTTTTTAAAAAAATGGACAAAATGTTGGACAAGAATGAAAATTATTTTAAATACTACTTTTGGTTTCTCTTTTAATGAGAGGCAACATTGTGTAGTAGATAAAATTTAAAGAGGACCAGCAGCCTCAGTTTAAGACCAAATTCAACACTGTTTTCTTGGAATTTAAATGATCCTTGGAAACAGTCATTATACTCATAAAAAGATCCGCTTAGGTGTGGTCACATCTTGGTCTTCTCTGCAATACATAATGAGATAATAAGGAGGGTAAATGAACAATTGTTCTCCTCAGTGAGTGTATTAGTCTGTTTCATGCTGCTAATAAAGACTTACACAAGACCAGGCAATTTACAAAATAAACAGGTTTAATGGACTTACAGTTCCACATGGCTGGGGAGGCCTCACAATCATGGTGGAAGGCAAGGAGGCACAAGTCACATCTTATGATGTGGATGGCAGCAGGCAAAAAGAGAGAGCTTGTGCAGGTCAACTCCTCTTTATAAAACCATTAGATCTTGTGAGACTTGTTCATTATCAGGAGAACAGCATGGGAGAGACCTGCCTCCATGATTCAATTACCTCCCATCAGGTCCCTCCCACAACACATGGGAATTCAAGATGAAATTTGGGTGGGGAGGGGACACAGCCAAACCATACCATTCTACCCCCGGCCCCTCCCAAATCTCATGTCCCACATTTCAAAACCTATCATGCCTTCCCAACAGTCCTCCAAAGTCTTAACTAATTTTGGGATTAACTCAAAAGTCCACAGTCCAATGTCTCATCTGAGACAAGGCAAGTCACTTCCACATATAAGCCAGTAAAATCAAAAGCAAGTTAATTACTTCCGAGATACAGTGAGGGTACAGGCATTGGGTAAATACAGCAATTCCAAATGGGAGAAATTGGCCCAAAACAAAGAAATTGGCCAAAACAAAGGGGCTACAGGCCCCATGCAGGTCTGAAATCCAGCAAGGCAGTCAAATCTTAAAGCTCCAAAATGATGTTCTTTGACTCTCACATCCACGTCACACTGATGCAAGAGGTGGGTTCCCATGGTCTTGGGCAGCTCCACCTTTTGGCTTTGCAGGGTATAACCTCCCTTCTGGCTGCTTTCATGGGCTGGCATTGAGTGTCTGCAGCTTTTCCAGGTGCACGATGCAAGCTGTTAGTGGATATAACATTCTGGGTTCTCGAGGATGGTGGCCCTCTTCTCACAGCTGCACTAGGCCGTGCCCATAGAGATTCTTTGTGGGGGCTCTGGCCCCCCATTTCCCTTCAGCACTGCCCTAGAAGAGGTTCTCCATGAGAGCCCTGCCCCTGCAGCAACCTTCTGCCTGGACATCCAGGCATTTCCATACATCCTCTGAAATCTAGGCACAGGTTTCTAACCTCAATTCTTGATTTCTGTGCATCCGCCGGCTCAACACCATGTGGAAGCTGCCAAGGCTCTTCCTCTGAAGCCATGGGCTGAGCTGTACCGTGGCCCTTTTAATCACAGCTGGAGCAGCTGGGATGCAGGGCACCACGTCCCTAGGCTGCATACAACACAGGGACCTTGGACACAGCCCACAAAACTATTTTTCCTTCCTAGGGCTCCAAGCCTGTGATGGGAGGTGCTGCTGTGAAGAACTCTGACGTGCCTTGGAGACATTTTCCCCATTGTCTTGGGAATTGACATTTGGCTCCTTGTTACTTATGCAAAATTCTGCAGCCTGCGTGAATCTCTCTTCAGAAAATGGGATTTTCTTTTGTATTGCATTGTCAGCCTACCAATTCTCTGAACTTTTATGCTCTGTTTCCCTTTTAAAACTGAATGCCTTTAACAGCACCCAAGTCACCTCTTGAATGTTTTGCTGCTTGGAAATTTCTTCTGCCAGATACCATAAATCATCTCTCTCAAGTTTAAATTTCCACAAATCTCTAGGGCAGGGGCAAAAATGCCGACAGTCTCTTTGCTAAAACATAACAATAGTCACCCCTGTTCCGGTTCCCAATAAGTTCCTCATCTTCATCTGAGACCACCTTGGCATGGACGTTATTGTTCATATCACTATCAGCACTTTTGGTCAAAGCCATTCAACAAATTTCTAGGAAGTTTCCCACATTTTCCTGTCTTCTTCTGAGCCCTCCAAATTGTTCCAGCCTCTGCCTGTTACCCAGTACCTGAGTTGCTTCCACATTTTCAGGTATCTTTTCAGCAGCACCCCTCTCCCAGTACCAATGTACTGTACTAGTCTGTTTTCACATTGCTGATAAAGACGTGCCCAAGACTGGGCAATTTACTAAAGAAAGAGAAATGAACTCACAATTCAACATGACTAGGGAGGCCCCACATTCATGGCAGAAGGCAAGGAGGAGCAAATCACATCTTATGTGGATGGCAGGAAGCAAAATGAGAGAGCTTGTGCAGGGGAATTCCTCTTTACAAAATCATCAGATCTCTTGAGACTTATTCACTATCACAAGAACAGCAGGGGAAAGACCTGCCCCCGTGATTCAATTACCTCCCACCTGGTCCTCCCACAACATGTGGATACTCAAGATGAGATTTTGGTGGGGACACAGCTAAACCATATCAATGGGTCTGGAACTTAGGCAGATAAAGGAACTTGGGCTTCTTTGGGAGAGATATTGTGTGTGTGGTGGGGGAGATGATTAGAGACCTTGAGGGTTTTTCAGTTCAGCATTTCAAACACCATATTTTGACATATTTGTTTCTGAGCCCCAACATTCCCCTTTTGGAACTTCCCTAGAAGTTTCACACACTAAAAGCTGAATAGGTGGCCGTGGAAGAGAAAAACTGAGTTAAAAGCTCACTGGAAAAGGATTCCGTTTAACCAATCTGGGAAAAGGCAAATCCCATTAAACAGCTGCATCTGATGTAGGAGAAGGCACTGCCGGTGAGCTTTAAAAGAGAAGAAAAACAAAGGTTAATATTGGGAACAATGTATAAACCAGTTTCTTCTGAGGCTGGAGGGCAGTAGTTGAAGTGTCCAGGTATTAAACTCAAACCAGCTTTAGGAATTATAATAATTTTTCAAACTAAAGGCTTTAAACACCTTTTCCGGTTTGGGACATGTGATAAGGAAAGAAGTAGTCTTTTTTTTCTTTTGTTTCTTACCTGGTAAGGTTCTATAAGTAATATTGATGAATCAGACAAATATTGTTTCTTGATATCATTAATATTTGTGGAATTAAGTTAACAAGTTTTATTGTCCTATCAATAATAAAACAACTAGGTCATCTATATTTACTTTTAAATTTTATATTAAATTTATATTTTCCTTTAAGTTATTAATTTATATAGAAACTTTTCATGAGTTTTAACATGCATAACTTATTTAGCATCACAGGTAACCCTAAATGAAAGAATATTGCTATGATATGCCAACCTCTGAAATGAAAATGGAAAATCCATATGTTGTTTGATAGAAATAATATTATATAAATAGAAAGATAAGACCTAAAAAGGTAAAACTACTAGAATAAAACGCAGAAAAAAATTCTTGAGATTAGTTTTGGCAAAAATTATTTTTGATATGACTCTAAAAGCACAGGGAATGAAGCAAAAATAAACAATTGGCATTGCATTAAACTAAAATCCTTCTGTACAGTGAATGAAATAATCAATAGAGTGAGGAGACAACCTCTGAAGAGCTTGGAAGAAAATATTTGCAAACCATACATCTGATAAGGAGTTATTAGCAAAAAAATTATATATATATATAACATATATATGAAACTCAACTTGATAGCAAGAAAAAAATAATCCAACTTAAAAAATGACCAAGGGACCTGAGTAGACATTTATCAAAAGAAGACATGTAAACGGTCAAAAGTTATATGAAAAATTGCTCAACATCACTAATTATAAAGAAAATGCAAATTTAAACCACAACAAGGTATCACCCCACAATGGATTAACTGAAAAGATAAAAAATAACAAGTTTTGGTGAGAATATGGGGAAAAGGGAAACCTTGTACAACATTGGTGGGAAAGTAAATGGTATACTTATTATGGAAGATAGTATGGAGGTTTCTTAAAAAATTAAAACTAGAACTACAATATGATCCAGCAATTCCATTTCTGAATATATCGAAAAAGAGTGAAATCAATATGTTGAAGGAATATTTTCATTTTCATTTTCACTGCAACATTATTCACCAGAGCCAAGATATGTAATCAACCCAGGTGCCCATAAATAGATGAATAGATAAAGAAAATGTTGTATATATGCACAATTGAATATGATTCAGCCTTAAAAAAGAAATTGTGACATTTGTGACAACATAGATGAACCTGGAGGACATTATGCTAAGTGAAAATAAGCCAGGTGCAGAATGACAAATATGGCACGATCTCACTTATATGTGTAAACTAAAACATCTAAATTCATAGAAGTAGAGATTACAATGGTACTTACCAGAGTTTGGCAAGGTGGGGAAGGATGAAAAGATGTTGGTCAAAGGGTTTGAACTAGACAGACGGAAATAATTCTGCATATCTATCACACAGCATGATAGCTATAATTAATAAAAATGTGAAATTAAAAATTGCAGACAGGCTAGATTTTATTTATTTATTTAGTTAGTTATTTATTTATTTTGAGATGGAGTCTCACTCTGTTATCCAGGCTGGATTGCAGTGGCACCATCTTGGCTCAGTGCAGCCTCCATCTCCCAGGTTCAAGCAATTCTCCTGCCTCAGCCTCCCAAGTAGCTGGGATTACAAGTGTGCGCCACCATGTCCAGCTAATTTTTGTATTTTTAGTAAAGACGAGGTTTCACCACACTGGCCAGGCTAGTCTTGTACTCCTGACCTCAAGTGATCCATCCACCTTGGCCTCTCAAAGCACTGAGAGTACAGGCGTGAGCTAACAGACTAGATTTTAAATAGTATCATCACACACACACACACAAAGTTAGCATGTTGGGCAATAGATATGTTAATTAGCTTAATTCAATCATTTCACAAGGTAGAGCTACATCAAAACATTATATTGTGCTCCATAAATATATACAATAAAAAAGTAAAAATGAATAAATATAAAACTGCTATGTAAAGAAAACACAAAAAGAAATAAGCATCCCACATTGTTGTTATCCACAAGCAGAGACTCTTTTTATGGTAAAGTTATGATATGCTGAAAAAAACAGTGAAAATTATAAATCAATTACCTCAAGTTATTATTAAGATTTTTTCAGGATACTTCTAGTTGATATAGAAAGATTGGAAAGTATAGTCTTTCAAGTTTGTTTTACCAAGTTTACTTTAAACTCTAGGATTCACCTTAGTAGCTCTCACTATTATGTGAATTGGAATGATTTGCAAGTGATTGATGTAGAACCTCACTGAGTGTCCTGCTGTCAAAGTCTCTTGAAGAAGACCATTCAAAATAGCTGCCTAAACTACAGAAACACTGCCTGTAAAAGATTCCACATATTGATTGTTGAAACTCTGAAGGATTTGATTCATCACATCAGTTTTGTTCTTGAAATGCTTGTTTGCTTATAGATTTTTATTTAGAATCCATGAGGCCTGTCTTTAAAAAGTAGCAAACCGGCAACAGACTGATCAATGAGCAACTTTCTTTTATTGAAATATTTAATTTGAAAGTGCTTGCCTTATTTATTTATTCATTTACTTCTTGGTTTTTGGTATGGCATTTGAAAGTTAGTTTTATTTATATAACTCACCTATCTACATTGTTTCCATTTTGTGTAAGATATTTGCAAGTAATCGAATATGCCTTATGTTCTTGCCATCTAAGTTGCTTAAGGACAGCACTGATGGGGGAAGATGCAATTACAGCTTTATGAGAATCAGGTGAGGGAAGACCAAGGCAAATACAGAAAGCAACCCTGTAAGTAATACACAGTTTGCATTTAAGACTTTCTACTTCCCACCCTAACTTCATACCACCAAGGCAAATCTGACATCTTTAAGTAGCTCTAAGACTCCAAATTTTCAATAAGAACTGCTCATAACTTTCTTTTAAATGTGTTAACCTTGTTTCTTAAACACTGATGGTGTCAAAGATAGCTTACCATATAAAAGTAGTTTGAAAATATAAATTTAGTTCTGAATAACTGTTTTTCAAAAGGATTATCACTGGTTTTCTTTTCCTAGATGTCTTCAACGTGGCATTTTAAAAAGTTTTAGTACTGCTTATATCAAGAAACGCAACCATGTAAACAATTTTATAGCTGGGGTCAGGCACCACTCCTCAAGCTATATGTGACAATTATTCCTTTCTGCCTAATTCTTTATAAATTAACATGTATTTCATAGTTCAGTTGAAATGCAAGACTTCAGTGATTTATAAGGTGATTCAATGTGAACTTTAAGATCTATCTACTGAAAACTTCTGCTAACACAATCACCATTATATTTGACAACATATTTTGTGAAATAACAATACTTTGCTCACCGAAAAAAGAGTATACATTTGGATAATGGAAAGAAAAAATAATCAGGCAATTTATGTAACTAAATTATAAAGCTAAACTTTATAACTAAATAAGTAAACATCTAACAATATAAAAAAGCAGGGTGTATTAATTTATTCAACCATGTATTTAATAAACATGTATTAGCACCTATTTAGTTCTAGGCACATTTCTTAGCTATGAAGATACAGTGCACAGCAAGATTAAATCACTCCAGACCCCAAACATTTAAATAATCGTGTGTTGGGAGAAAAGAAACAATAAACAAGAAATTATATGAATTCTGGTGAAAGGTGCTATAAAGGGAACATAAATGAAGTTGTATAGATTGACTTTTTGGATAAAGATCTTGTGCAGACCTGTCTTAGGAAGGAACACATGTGAACAGAATTAACCTATGAAAGTGGGCCAAATATGTAAAGAGTTAACTATCAAGGATTCTAGATAGATGACAGAGCACATAAAAATGACAGGGACAATGTGTCTGACACCAGCAGGAGGCAACTGATTTTGAAGAGTGAAGAGAGGTTGGCAGGACCCAGAGCATTCAGGCCATTTATAAACTATGTGTGGATGTGCATATGTGTGTGTATTTCTGTGTGCAGAGAGAATTTTTTTTTTTTTAGATAGAGTTTTGCTCTTGTTGCCCAGGCTGGAGTGCAGTGGCACGATCTCGGCTCACCTCAACCCCCGCCTCCCGGATTGAAGCAATTCTCCTGCCTCAGCCTCCTGAGTAGCTGGGATTACAGGCATGCACCACACTACATTGGGCTAATTTTGTATTTTTAGCAGAGACTGAGTTTCTCCATATTAATCAGGCTGGTCTTGAACTCCCAACCTCATGTGATCCACCCGCCTTGGCCTCCCAAAATGCTGGGATTACAGGTATGAGCCACCATTCCTGGCCAAGAATTTTTGTTATATTATTTTTGCAATTAATAGTTTTATTAAAATCCAACAAATATTTATAATGTTAATGTTAATGCCATGTTCAAGTTACTGTTTCCTCTATATCGATGGTATAATGTACGAAGGGGAGATTTTTTTCCTCCTGAAATAATGAAAATGAACATTTATTTAGTATATATTATTTGCTAGTGTTGTAAATTGTTTTACATGTTTTATTTAACTTACTACTCATGAAAACTCTAATATAGCCATTATCATTACTCGTTGTACACTTAGGAAAATATACGTAGAAGAGTTCAGTAACTCACCTAGTTACCACTGGAAGTACCAAAGACGGAATGTGAACCCAGCCTGTCTGGGTCCAATGTTCCTGCTCACTATCCTTTTTCTTCTGTTTCTTCCTCTCTTGCCCCATTTTTTTGTAAATATACATAAAAAAGAATGCATAAAAAGCCTAGAAATATTTTGAGACCTAATAATAAAATAAATACCCATAGCAGCCAACAACTTTGATTGCAATATTACCATTACAATCAAGTTTTTCTTTGTCTGAAGGCAATCGCTATCCAGAAATTCATTTACCATCTATTATTTCATAGTATTACAGTATATGTATGTATCTTTACTAACTTCAAAATTTTATACAGTTGATCATTATTTCAATGTAATTATGCATACTGACTTTGTGACTTGAGTTTTTCCTTAAATAACTTTTAAAGTTCATATATGCTGATGAACACGATGGCAGTTCATTACTTTCAACTGCTGAATATATCATTGTATGAATTTGTAAAAACCGAATTGTACATTCAAATACCAATAGACATTTCATCTTTTCTGGTGTTTTATTTCTAGAAATAAAACTATTATGTGCATTCTTATACGTATCTACTGGTACAGATGTGTAAGAATATTTCTAGGAATGAAATTGCATATATTGAACTTCACAGGGTAATCCATAATTATTGTCTAAAGTGTTTGTTTCCATTTATATTCCACTGAGAGTATTGTTCTAGCCTTATTAATGCTTGGTGTTTATCCAAGTTATTAGTTTCGGGTGCTTATTGTTCTGTTTTTCAACCTGGTAAGTATGAAATGGTATTTAATTGTGTATTTAGTTTCTATTTTTCATATTAATAAAGATGCTGAAATTTCATAAAATCTCTATCAACTAGTTTTATTTTTTCTTCTGTGAAATATTTGAATCTGATTTTACCCCAGTATTTTGTTGTAGTGCTTGTGTCTCTTACTAATAGATAGACAATCTTTACATATTCTGAACACTAAAACATTTCTGGCTGTATGGGAAGCAAATGTTTCCTGCCAGTTTTTCCCTTTCTGTTCATCCCTTATGTTGTTATTTTTAGTTGTATAAAGATATTCTTCATTTGATGCAGTCAAATTTATCAGCGTTTATTTTTATGATTTGAACATTATGTTTTCTTAAGATGTTTTTAGAGAAGTTTTAGGTTCAGAGTAAAAGGGCAAGGTATAGAGATTTCCCCTATACCCTTTAGTTTGTCATTATCAATGTGCCCCACTAGAGTGGTACATTCTTACAATTATGAGCCTATACTAACACATCATAACTACCCAAAGCCCATAGTTTACATTAGGATTCACTCTTGATGTTGTACATTCTATGATTTGGACATTAGCATAATGTAAAATCCAACATTATACTACCAAACAGAGCACTTTCACTGCCCTGTAAATCCTCTGTGCTCTGCCTATTCAGCATTCTCTCCTCCCTAACCCCTTGGAACGACTGATCTTTTCCCTCTCTCCATGGTTTTGGCTTTATCATAATGCCATGCAGTGGGAATCATACAGCATGTAGTCTTTTCAGATTGGCTTCTGTTGATAACATGGATTTATGATTCCTCCATGACTTTGTGGTTTGATATCTTCATTTTAGTGCTGAATAATGTTTTATTTTTTGATGCACCACATTTTGTTTATTCATTCACCTATGGAAGGAATTTTAGTTGCTTCCAAGATTTGATAATTATAAATAAAGATTACATAAACATCTATGTGTGTATGTTTGTGTGGACATAACTTTTTAACTTCTTTAGGTAAAAATCAAGCAGTGTGATTGCTGGATTATATTGCCAGAGTATGTTTAACTCTGTAGGAAATTGACAAACAGTCTTCCAAAGGGGCTATATCATTTTGAATTTCCTCTAGCAATGAATGAGAGTTTCTTCACATCCTTGTCAGCATTTGGTGTTATTAATGTTTCAGATTTTGGCCATTCTAATAGGGATGTAGTCGTATCCAATTAGGTTAATTTGCATTTTCCTGATGATATATAATGTGGGACATCTTTTCATATGCTTATTTGTCATCTGTGTATCCTTAGTTGTCTCTTAAGGTCTTTGGCCCATTTAAAAAAAATAGATTATTTGATTTCTTATTGGTGAGTTTCAAGAGTCCCTTATATAATTTTAAAAAGCCTTTATTACATGTGTCTTGTGCAAGTATTTCCTCCCATTCTATTACTTTTTATTCTCCTAACAGTATCTTTCACTGGATATATTTTTAACTTTAATGAAATCCAACCTATTAACTTTTTCTTTAATAGATTATGTTCTTGATATTATATCTTAATTGTCATCACTAAACCCAGGGAAGATTATCTAAATTTTCTACTATATTCTAGGAGATTTGTAGTTTTTTGTTTTACATTTAAATATATGACCCATTTAAGTTAATTTTTTGAAAGTTTAAGATCTGTTTCTAGATTCTTTTTTTGCCTGTGGATATCTTCTTTTTGCAGACCATTCGCTGAGGGAAAAAAAAAATAACAAAATGAAATAACCTGTCCTTTTTCTGTTGAATTGCATTTGCCCCACTGCCAAAGATCAATTGACTATATTTCCGTGGGTCTATTTCTGGGCTCTATTCAACTTCATTAATTGATTTAGAGCTTCTGAAATTTTCTTGTGCGAGATCTGGCAAATTGTGTCTTTCAAGAAATTGATCAATTTTATCTTGGTTTTCATGTTGGTGGACATAGAAATATTCATAGTATTCTTTGACTTTCCTTTTAAAGTCCATAGAATCTGTAGTGATGTCTTCCCTTGATTTCCAGTAATAGTAATTTATGTCCTCTCTTTTTTTTAACTAGCTTCAATTACAGTTTTTCAATTCTATTGGTCTTTTCAAATAAGCAGTTTTTACTTTTATTGATTTTTCTCTACTGATTTATTTTCAACTTCATTGACTTCTGCCCTAATTCTATTTTTTTCTGCTTACTTTGAAATTAATTTTTGTCTTCTAGTTTTCTCAGAGGAAACTTATTTTTCTTATTTTCTAATATATTTATTTAATGCTATAAATTTTCCTTTAAGAATTGTCTTTTGCTGCATCCCCCAAATCTTGATGTTATGTTTTTATTTTTATTTAGTTCAATTTTTTTTTATATTTCCTTTGAGATTTCTTCTTCTTTGGCTTGTGTTATTAAAAAGTGTGTTGCTTAATTTCTGCATATTTGGTGATTTTTCTGTTATCCTTCTAACACTGATTTCTAGTTTAATTCCATTATGGTCTTAGAGCAGACATTGAATGATTTCTATCTTTTAAATTTGTTAAGGTTTGTTTTATGGTCCAGAATGTGGAATACATTGGTGAACATTCTTTGTGAGCTTGAGAAGAATATGTATTATATTGTCCAATGAAGTAGTCAATTGATGTCAATTATATACAGTTGCATGATGGCAGGTTGAATTTAGCTATGTCCGTTCTGATTTTCTGCCTGCTAATTTTGTTCATTTCTGATAGTGGGGTGTTGAATATGATAGGGTATTTATCTATTTCTCTTTGAAGTTTTAACAGTTTAATGTTCTGTTTTTACACACATACATAATAAGGATTATTATATCTTCTTGGAGAATTGACTCTTTTATCATTACTTAATGCCCTTCTTTAATCTGTGATATATATATATATGTATTTTGCTTTAAACTATGCTCTGTCTGAAATTAATATAGCTACTCCTCTTTCCTTTTCATTAGTATTATTATGGTATATGTTTCTCCATCCATTTAGATTTTAATGTATAAGTGTCGTTACATTTGAAATGGTTTTTTAGCAGCAGCGAATCAAATGGGTCTGTGCAAACTCGATTCTTGCCTCCTCAGAGAAAAGAATTCAGTTGCGATGTAGAAGGCAGAGTAAGAAACCGAGGTGAAGTTTAGAGCAGAAGTGAAAATTTATTAAAATGTTTTAAAGCAGGAACAATAGGAAGCAAAGTACACTTGGAACAAGGCCAAATGGGTAACTTGACAAATCCAAATGCCCCATCCAAACCTTGACTTGGGGTTTTAAACATTGGCACTGTTCCAGGGTTTGCATTTCTTTCCCCCGATTCCTCTCTTGGAGCAGGCTATCTGCATGCATAGTGGCCTGGCAGCACTTGGAAAAGGCTGCATGCCCAGTGTATTTACTGAAGTTGTGCACATGCTCATTTGAGGCATTATTTTTTCTCTTACCAATTGAGCATTCCTAGAGGAAGGTTATATACCAGTTAAACTCTGCCATTGTGCCTCTTAGTGTGCATGCTTGAACCTGCTCGTTCAACTCCTGAGATCTTATCAGGAAGCTGATTACCAGCTTCAGGTGTTTTCTTTTTTTTCCTTTTTTTTTTTTTTTTTTGAGAGGCAGTCTCACTCTGTCACCCAGGCTGGAGTGTGATGGCACGATCTCGGTTTACTGCAACCTCCAGCTCCCGGGTTCAAGCAATTCTTTTGCCTCAGCCTCCTGAGGAGCTGGGACTACAGGTGTGCGCCACCACGTCCAGCTAATTTCTTTTGGTATTTTTAGTACAGATGGGGTTTCACCATATTGGCCCTGCTGTTCTCGAACTCTTGACCTTGTGATCGGCCTGCCTTGGCCTCCCAAAGGGCTGAGATTACAGGCAAAAAAAAAATTGTTATATTATTTGTGCAATTAATAATTTTATTAAAATCCAACAAATATTATCATATTAATGTCAATACCATATCCAAGTTTCATCAGGAAAATGCAAATTAACACAATTAAATACCACTACACACCTATCAGAATGGCCAAAATCTGAAACATTAATAACACCAAATGCTGGCAAGGATGTAAAGAAACTCTCATTCATTGCTGGAGGAAATTCAAAATGATATAGCCCCTTTGGAAGACTGTTTGCCAATTTCCTTTTTTTTTTTTGAGACGAAGTCTCGCTCTGTCACCCAGGCTGGAGTGCAGTGGCGCTATCTCGGCTCACTGCAAGCTCCGCCTCCAGGGTTCATGCCATTCTCCTGCCTCAGCCTCCCAAGTAGCTGGGACTACAGGCACCCGCCACCATGCCCGGATAATTTTTTGCATTTCTCAGTAGAGACAGGGTTTCACCATGTTAGCCAGGATGGTCTAGATCTCCTGACCTCGTGACCCACCCGCCTCAGCCTCCCAAAGTGCTAGGATTACAGGCATGAGCCACCCAATTTCTTATAAAAGTAAACATACTCTGACAATATAATCCAGCAATCACACTGCTTGGTTTTTACTTAAAGAAGTTAAAAAGTTATGTTCACACAAAGATACACACACAGATGTTTATATAATCTTTATTTATAATTATCAAAGCTTGGAAGCAGCTAAAATTCCTTCCATAGGTGAATGAATAAACAAAATGTGTTGCATCAAAAAGAAAACATTATTCAGCACTAAAATGAAGATATCAAACCACAAAGTCATGGAGGAATCATAAATCCATATTATCCAGAGAAGCCAATCTGAAAAGACTACATGCTGTATGATTCCCACTGCATGGCATTATGATAAAGCCAAAACCATGGAGAGAGGAAAGATATCAGTTGTTCCAAGGGGTTAGGGAGGAGAGAATGCTGAATAGGCAGAGCACAGAGGATTTACAGGGCAGTGAAAGTGCTCTGTTTGATAGTAAATGTTGGATTTTACATTATGCTAATGTAAAATGGGCATTTTACGTATGTCCAAACTCATAGAATGTATAACATCAAGAGTGAATCCTAATGTAAACTATGGGCTTTGGGTAATTATGATGTGTTAGTATAGGCTCATAATTGTAAGAATGTACCACTCTAGTGGGGCAGGTTGATAATGACAAGCTAAAGGGTATAGGGGAAATCTCTATACTTTGCCCTTTTACTCTGAACCTAAAATATTTCTAAAAACATCTTAAGAAAACATAATGTTCAAATAATAAAAATAAATGCTGATAAATTTGACTGCATTTAAATTAAGAACAACTTTATACAACTAAAAATAACAACATAAGGATAAACAGAAAGGGAAAAACTGGCAGGAAACATTTGCTTCCCATACAGCCAGAAATGTTTTAGTGTTCAGAATATGTAAAATGTGCCTATCTATTAGTAAGAGACACAAGCACTACAACAAAATACTGGGGTAAAATCATGTTCAAATATTTCACAGAAGAAAAAATAAAACTAGTTGATAAAGATTTTATGAAATTTCAGCATCTTTATTAGTATGAAAAGTAGAAAGTAAATACACAATTGAGTATCATTTCATACTTACCAGATTGAAAAACAAAACATATAAGCACCCAAAGCTAGTAACTTGGAGAAACACCAAGCATTAATAATGGCTAGAACAATACTCTCAGTGGAATATAAATGGAAACAAACACTTTTATTTATTTATTTATTTTTGAAATGGAGTCTCGCTCTGTCACCCAGGCTGGAGTGCAGTGGTGCGATCTTGGCTCACTGCAGGCTCCACCTCCCTGGTCATGCCATTCTCCTGCCTTAGCCTCCTGAGTAGCTGGGACTACAGGCACCCACCACTACGCCCAGCTAATTTTGTTGTATTTTTAGTAGAGATGGCATTTCACTGTGTTAGCCAGGATGGTCTCGATCTCCTGACCTCGTGATCTGTCTGCCTCAGCCTCCCAAAGTGCTGGGATTACAGGTGTGAGCCACCACACCTGGTCACAAACACTTTTGAGAACGATTATGGATTAGCCTGTGAAGTTCAATATATGCAATTTTTTTCCTAGAAATATTCTTACACATCTGTACCAGTAGATATGTATAAGAATGCATATAATAGCTTTATTTCTAGAAATAAAACACAATAAGAAAACAAATGTCTATTTGTATTTGTAGTTGATAATAAATGACTATTGGGGGAACCAGCTCCAATATTTCATTGTAGGTTCTTTTCTATTTTCCCTAAGTGTTGGCCAGTCTGAGAAATACAGAGAAAGAGTACAAAGAGAGGAATTTTATAGCTGGGCCTCTGGGGGTGACATCACATATTGGTAGGACTGTGATGATGACCCTGAGCTGCAAAACAAGCAAGTTTTATTAGGGATTTTAAAAAGGGAGGGGGTGTACGAACAGGGAGTAGGTCACAAAGATCACATGCTTCAAAGAGCAATAAAGATCACAAGGCAAAGGCAAAATTAGAATTACTGATGAGTGTCTATGTCCCACTGTGCTGATGAGGCTCTATGTCCCGTTGTGCACATATTGTCTTGATAAACATCTTAACAGGAAACAGGGTTCAAGAGCAGAGAATCGGTCTGACTAGAATTTACTAGGCTGGAATTTCTCAATCCTAGTAAGCCTGAGGATACTGCAGGACCAGGGCATATTTCAGTCCTTATCTCAACCACATAAGACAGACACTTCCAGAGTGGCAGTTTATAGACCTCCCCCCAGGAATGCATTCCTTCCCCAGGGTATTAATTATTAATATTCCTTGCTGGGAAAAGAATTTTGGAATATCCCTCCTACTCACATGTCCATTTATAGGCTCTCTGCAAGAGAAAAATATGGCTGTATTCTGCCCAACCCTGCAGGCAATCAGTCCTTATGGTTATCTTCCCTTGTTCCCTGAAAATTACTGTTATTCTGTTATTTTTCAGGGTGCACTGATTTCATATTGTTCAAACGCACATGTTTTACCATCAATTTCTACAATAGTCTTCCTGAGGTGATGTACATTCTCAGCTTATGAAGATAACGTGATTAAGAGATTAAAGTAAAGACAGACGTAAGAAATTATAAGAGTATTATTAGGGAAGTGATAAATGTCCATGTAATCTTCACAATTTGTGTT
This sequence comes from Pan troglodytes, assembly GCF_028858775.2. Lineage (NCBI taxonomy): Eukaryota > Metazoa > Chordata > Mammalia > Primates > Hominidae > Pan > Pan troglodytes. Next base: position 163,009,264 of record NC_072401.2, on the reverse strand, counting down.
CAGAGATTGCAGTAAAGACAGGCATAAGAAATTATAAAAGTATTAATTTTGGGAACTGATAAATGTCCATGAAATCTTCACAATTTGTGTTTTTCTGCCACGGCTTCAGCTGGTCCCTCCGTTCGGGGTCCCTGACTTCCCACAAAAAATGACTATGTTGCTGGTTTACTTATTTATGATACTATGCTTTTTAATCATGTTTTTTAGTATACTCCTTCTAATAATAATAATTATTATTATTATTATTTTTTGATACAGAGTCTTGCTCTGTCACCCAGGCTGCAGTGCAGTGATGCCATCTCGGCTCACTGCCACCTCCGCCTCCCAGGTTCAAACAACTCTTGTGCCTCAGCCTCCTTCAACCTGGGACCACAGTTGCATGCCACAATGTCTAGATAATTTTTTTTTTTTTGTATTTTTAGTAGAGACAAGTTTTCACCATATTGGCTAGGCTGGTCTTGAACTCCTGACCTCATGATCTGCAGGCCTTGGCCTCCCAAAGTGCTGGGATTATAGACATAAGCCACCGTGCCTGTCTGCTTCAGGTGTTTCCATGTATTGGGAGACTGCCTTTTCCTGGTGCGGGCTATGACAAATTATTATTTTAGAGAGACAGTGGTGGTGTTCTGCCCTGCTCATGTCTGTCTTGCTACCTATTCTAGTAGTTTTCTAGTAGATAATATATAGTTGGATCTTGTATTTTAATCCACTCTGACAATCTCTATCTCTAAATTGGTGCACTTAGACCACTGATGCTCAAAGTAATTATTGAGCTGGGCACGGTGGCTCATGCATATAATTCCAAAATATTGTGAGGCTGAGGCAGGAGGATTGCTTGAGCCCAGGAGTTTGATACCAACCTGGGCAACGTGGTGAGACCCTCATCTCTACAAAAAGTTAATTAAAAAAATTAGCCAGGTGTGGTGGTGTGCACTTGTGGTCCTCACTCTCAGGTGGTTGAGGCAGGAAGATCCATTGAGCCCAGGAGGTCAAAGGGCTGAAGTGAACCGTGATTGCACCACTGCACTCCAACTTGGGCAACAGAGCAAGACCCTATCTCAAAAACGAAAAGACACAAAAAAGAAAATGATTGTTGATATACTTGGATTAATATCCACATTATTTAACAGATTATAGTTACTATTTTCTATTTCTTGCCTCCTTGTCCTTTGTTCCTATTTTTTGTTTTCATATTTTTTTCACCTTTTGTAGTTTGAATGGAATATTTTACATAATTTTATTTTCTCTTCTTTCCTTCATTGGTATATTGTTATTTTTTTCTTTCTTTTCTTTTCTCTTTTTTTTTTTTTTGAGACAGTATCTTGCTGTGTTGCCCAGTCTAGAGTGCAGTGTGATCATAGCTCACTACAGCTTCTAACTCCTGGGTTCAATCAATTCTCCTGCCTCAGCCTTCCGAGCAGTTAGGAAAACAGTGTGCACCACCATACCCAGCTAATAATTTTTCATTTTGTAAGTGGTGCCCTAGAGGTTGCCATATACATTTATAATTAATCCAAGACACTTTCAAATAACAATATACCACTTCATGGATAATTTGAGTAACATAATAACAGAATAATCTTAGATTTGATGACAAGAAATTCCCTCAATTTTTGTTTGTCTGAGATAGTTTTCATTTCTCCTTCAGTTTTTGAAAGATAATTTCAAAGAATATATAATTCTAGATTGATGGTTTTTTATTTTTTCACTCAATGCTTTAAATATTAAATATTTCACTCCACTCTTACTGCTTGCATGGTTTCTGAGAAGAAGTTGGATGTAATTATTATCTTTAGTTCTCTATAGAAAAGGTGTTTTTATTCTCTGGCTTCCTTTAATTTTTCTTCATCATTAATTTTCTATAGTTTGAAATAATATATCTTAGTGTAGCTTATACTAGTGTTTATTCTTCTTAGTGTTCTCTGAGCTTCCTGGATTTGTGTTGTGCTGTCTGACATTAATGTGGTGAAATGTATAGTCATTATTGTTTCAAATATTTCTTGTTTTCCTTTTTCTCACGCTTCTTCTGGTGTTCACATTGTGTGTATGTTACATCTTTTGTAGTTGTTTCTTAGATATGGTTTTTCTTTCTCAGTCTATTCTTTTTACTTTTCACCTTTGAAGTTTCTGTTGATAAGTTCTCAAACTCACAGAATGTTTACTCCACTATTCTCAGGCTACTAGTAAGTCCATCAGAGGCATTCTTTATTTCTGTTACAGTGCTTTTGATCTCTAGCATTTCTTTTTGATTTTTCTTAGGATTGCCACCTCTGATCATATTGCTATGATCTGTTATTTCACACTGTCTACCCGTTATAGATAGTCTCAGCATATTAATTATGGTTGTTTTGAATTTCCAGTATCATAACTTCAACATCTCTATCATGTCTGGTTCTGACGCTTGCTCTGTCTCTTTAATTTTTTTTTTCCTTTTGGCATGTCTTGTGATTTTTTCTTGTTAGGCAGACATGCTGTACCACATAAAAGGAACTAATGCAAATAGGCCTTTAGTAATGTGGTGGTAAGGTGTAGGGTAGGGAAAACATTTTATAGTCCTATGATTAGGTCTCACTGAGGCTTTCAGTGAGTTTATGCCTCTGGACTGAGAACTTCACAAATGTTTCTGGTTTTTTTTGTTTGTTTGTTTTGTTTTTTCTCTCCCTGTAGGTGGGCCAGTATAGCTTGAATGGCTGGGGTTGGGTATTTCTCATATGCAGAAAGTTACAGCTGAGTGGAGTTGGGTATTTTCCCTCTTGAGGTAATTTAGTCTCAGCAGGTTAGACTCTAGTTAACTTGTTTCCCCTGAGGGCAAGGCTTGTTAGGAATAACACAGTGCTCTTGAGTATTTCTGGTCAGGCACGGTGGCTCAAGCCTGTAATCCCAGCACTTTAGGAGGCTGAGGTGGGTGGATCACTTGAGGTCAGGAGTTTGAGACCAGCATGGCCAACATAGTGAAACTCCATCTTTGCTAAAAATAAAAAAAAATAAAAAATAAAAATTAACCGGGTGTGGTGGCAGGCACCGGTAATTCCAGCTACTTGGGAGGTTGAGGCAGGAGAATCACTTGAACCCGGGAGGCGGAGGTTGCAGTGAGCTGAGATCATGCCACTGCACTCCAGCCTGGGCAATAAAACGAGATTCTGTCTCAAAAAAAAAGAAAAAAAAAAAGATTTCCTTTCCGTCAGCCAGAGGCATGAGGCAATTTAGTCTGTAACTCTCATCTTGGGGATATCAGTTTGTCCTGGGTCCTCCCATCTCTTATGAATCCAAGAAGAGTTGTTAATTTTTCAGTGTGGTCATCTCTTTACTTGTTATTAGGACAGCTGTTGACTTTCAAGCACCTTACATGTAAAACTGAAAAATGGAAGTCTAATAATGTACATGAAGTTTAAAAAAAAAATTCTTCCATAGTCTTCTATAGACTTCTAAAAAGTCATTTAAAAATATTGTCATTTGGAGGAAATTTTAAAAATTAAAAAAATTTTAAAAATTGTTTCCTATATTTGTTATTAATGCACTCCAAATTATTAATATTTATCATGTATGATGTTAGATAAAAATTAAAAAGGAATTTAAGCACAATAAAAATAATAAGAAAGGAAAAATAAATTACATTCTGATAGCAGTGGATCTATTATTTGGACTAAGTTAATGGTTATTTCATGAGATATCAAAAAATATGTCAGGGAGCTAAGTGGGATTGTAGTTTTGGTCTTTTATGTAAGATGAGGAGATAAAACTTTCTATTTTGAATGTTTTGACTAGTCTGCATTATAATTAGAATTCTTTCAAGAAGAATAAAATAACTCTACAAGTTGCATTTAAAAACAAATTAAAAGAGAGAAAAATCAAGGGACTATTCCAAAATTCAGAAGAAAACCTAAAATTAACAGTGAAATTAAGGAGAAAAAAAAAAAGAGCAATTTTAGAGGAAGTGAGGAAGTACAGATCCAAAGCGAATGTGATTATAAATTAGTAGTAAGAGACACGATAAAATAATGTATATTTACTAGGATTACAGGTTTGTGTAACCAGCAGAATACAGAGTAAATTAAAGCAAGGGTCAAGGTTATTTTCCTGGAGTATTTTGTGGTGAATATTAAGAGAAAGAAAGGAGAGTGGAGGAGGAATGTCAAAGAGTTAACCACAGATAAATGACATGACTCTCAACTATCTAGGGCAGTTTCTAGGTGGTATCTAGATAGTCTAGTATCTAGGGCAGAATTGTTAACCTTGATGAAAATTTTAAACATCTGTATGCTAATTATCTTGTTTTTCTTGGAAATATTGAGGCAGCAATTTTCAACTCTTTAAAAATAGTTTAGAAAATGTAATAGTAGTTAAGATAAAAATCTTTCGTGGTTAACATAGCAAAAATTTAAGCAGGTGCTCCCACCATAGGACTCATTATACCATTTAATATACAGCACACATAAGGCAGGGTTGTAAAATGCAGCATTAAACAATGCATGTGAACCATTTGTTACTGAACGATTAATAATAGATCTGGGAATATTAATTTATAGGAACATAGTTTGGTTGTGTCAATGTCTAGAAGCGAGAATAAAAAAGAATTAATGGTTGGTATGACCACATCTAGGTAGGGTATAAAGTATGAAGGACACAATTGATCAGTGATTAGCTACTGTTGTGAGAGAGAAGGTGAATATAAAAATAAAAGTAAATCTAGACTTAGATAAGTAGAGCCTTCATTTTTTTTTGAAAAAGTGCACCACAATAAGTAGGATGCCCTGATCTCAAAAATTTGCAAACATATCTTTTATATAAATGGATAAGTAGGACTAGCAGGAGCTTTGTGGGAGAAGAGGGCAAGTGTGGGTGGTGACCAGTTGGTAAATCAGAATGCTTCAAAAGGAATTGTTTCTCTGTGTTATTGGCTGATTGTCAGAATGAGCTACTAAGAGCAGTATTCTACCCCATAGTGTTTTGCTGCTTGCACAATTCTGGGAACAAGCCAAAGTGTGAGAACATATGGATCATAGAGAAGGCTGATTACAGTCTGGTCAAGCCCAAGTTCAGTGGGTAAGTATGGGCAGTTGTGAGCACTGGGGTAGCAGGTGATAGAGACTAGTGACAAAGATTGTATTTAAGGAGGGTAAGTGCCTAGTCTGAGGTCTTGAAAGTGAAATAAAATAATGAAGCCCATGGAGGGTATGACTTTGAGTGAGGAGGACAAAAAGCTTCTGTTTCCTAGTACCAATGATCAGAATACAAAATCCTTATTTATAGAATGAGTGGCAGTATCCACATATGAATTTCAATTACTTGCTTACTATTTAATTCTTTAGATTTCTATCATGCTGAATTGATCTCAGAAAGTTTCTCACATAGATCCAGAGAACTTTCAGCCGTAATTAAAATAAGTTAATATAAAATAATTATACTAAAAGTTATTACATATATATGCTTACATATTTATAGTTTATATGTATAATATAAATTAACTCAGGAAAATGCAAAGTATGTGATTTCTATAGAACTAAAAAAAATTATAGCACAATTTATAAGCATGAAGAAATTATCCCTATATTCAAGAATGATTGTTAAGGAATTGTTGGTTTTAAAGTTAGTAATCTATTGTTTGAAAATTTTAGAATTAAAAAAATAGAAATACATGAACCATATGCATTATTTACTGTATTAGACTTTAGATTTGGTAGTTATTTGAATTTATTTTGAATAATTTTTTTAAAAATTCTCTGTAGATTTGGACACGAATATTCTAGCTTTTGAAATTGTGAAACTGTGAGACTAGAAATATTATCTATACACCAAACTAAAATGCTGTGTATAACCTCACTGTGGTATTTACACTTCAAACTTCTCTGTTCAGTCTCTTCAGCTTCATTTACTTTCAAAATGTAGTGAAGATGCATGTTATAGTAACCTTCAATTCAGTAGAAACTCAATTCAAACTGTAGGCTGTTTGTTCTATTAATTCTCATTGACCTTATCTCTTTGCTAATGTGCTATTTTCATCTTACCAATGTCTTGTAATATAAAATTTGTAATTTACACATCTGTGAGAGTTTCACGCAGTCATATACTTACTTGATCCAGGAAATCTCAGTTCAAATAAATACAATCAGATAGTCAAACAAGGTAACCAAACAAGCTATATGGGGTCAAGTTCTCTCAAAAAGAAAAAAAAATCAAAGAAGATCTGACTGACAAAAAGAAAATGGTCATGTTTATTTCAAGAGAAATTATCATTCTAATGGGAATACCTTATCTCAAATGAGTAGAACAGAATTTACCAGAGTGTCACTTTTACTCATTGTATAATGAATCAAAATTACAATATACAAATCTAAACATAACAAGCCTTTATTCTGGAGTGAGAATAAGTGGTCAGATTGAAACACAAAAAGCCTTCCATTTGGAGAAAACCGGCATCTGAGGAGGGGTTTCAGTAATGTCATGTAAGACCTTCCTGAAATGGCAATTTAAAAAAAATGTGTAACTTTGTATGAATAGTGAAATAAGAAGAGTTTGAGTAGAAGCTGTATTGTGAAATATCATAATTATTTTATTTTGAGCTCAATAGGTGAGAGTGGGTAAATACTGACTATATTTTTTTAACAGGATAGGCATGTAAACAGAGCTAGAATTTGGAATTATTTACTGGATCAAAAGGAACAGCTGTTATTATATAGACCTGAAAATAAATTTTTAAAGTGTAGACACATAATAAAGAACTAACCTGAATAAAATTGTTTGGGATATAAATGAAGGAATAATTTAAATGAATATTTACAGAAAAATATATGCATACAGGAAAGAGGGCAATGTTTATTTAGTAATACTATATGCTTATTGTTTTACTAATAACTTTATATATCTTATCATATCAAATTCTCATAAAAAATTCATCTTGCTAGATATTAGGTCCATTTTAAATATTCGGAAATTGAGATAGAATATATTTATGGGTACCAAGTTGACAAGGAGTAGACTCTGATACTTGGTTTAATGTGTCAATTTGGCTAGGCCATAGTGCCTAGAGATTTGGTCAAACACTAACGTGTGTTGCTGTTAAGGTATTTTGTAGATGTAGTTAACATCTACAGTCAGGTGACTTTCAGTAAAAAATATTCTGTATAATGTAGGTGAGCCTCATACAATCAGTTGAAAGCACTTAAGAGCAAAACTGGGGATTTTTAAAGAACAGATTCTTCCTGTAACATAGCTCTTGCTAGAGAATTTTCAGCCACCTGGTCTGCATGTATATTTCTGATTCACCCACTTCCAAAATTATATCAGCCAATTCATTGTAATAAATCTTTTCACATACACACGCACACAAACACACACACACACATTTTGTTTTTTTTAACTGGTTCTATATCTTTGAATAACCAGATAACCCTGACTTTCTAGCCAAGGAAATTAAGAAAGAAAAAATAAATAAAAGACGTTCACATTCAAAAGAAAGTAAACCCTATCTCTGCTTGTGGATAACATGGTGCTATATACAGAAAATTCTAAGGAATCCACTAAAAGAATTAGACTTACCAAACAAATTCAGCAAGATGGGAGAAAATACAGGATCAATATACGAAAATCAATGATATTTCTATGCACTTGCAATAAATATTCCAAAAAGGAAATTAAGAAATAATTTAATTTACTGTAACATCTAATATAATAAAACACTTAGGTTTAAATTTAACAAAAGTGCAATGCTTATTCTTTGAAAACTAAAAAACTTTGTTAAAAAAATAAAGGAGTTCTAAATAAATGGAATAAAATTCCATATTTTCGGATCGGAGGACTCAATATGGTAAAGATAGTGATACTAGCAAATTGATCTATAGATTCAATGAAATCTCTAACAGTCTCAGCTGATTTCATCATCATTGCATTATAATATCAATTTTCTGTAAGATAAAATCTGTTTTATAAAATAAAGTCTATTTTTAAAAATATACCTCTTTTAAAATAATATTTTTTATATGGCTACTAGAATTTAAAATCCATATGTAGCTCACATTACATTGGATCAAAAAAACATTAAGAACAAGGTGAGAGACCTAAACATTTGTGGCTTTCTGCATAAGATGTGAACTTGAAAGCTCTGTGATTTAGGTTAAGCCAGGAGATGAGTGATAGTCTATACTGCGAGTAACTGATTAACCGAAAACAATCTGGCAAAGAATTAAAAAAAATTTTTTTTTGCTTACATTGCTTAAGGCTTCCAAAGTTAGGAAAGAAAACAAACAAAAGTATTGATAATGGATTCTAAAATATGCAAGAGCCCAAAATTTGGAATTTACATCAGGAATAATTTAATTGCTTAATATAGTATAGTCTCTTTTTTTAAATAATTGTGTGATTAAAATGTATTGTCCAATAACCAACTCTGTACAAATATTAGACATACTAGAAATTAGAATGTTATTTATTTTAGGATTCACTGTTAATATCTTGTTACCTAGTAAATTAAAAAAAAAATCCACAGACAAAAAATCCCTTGAGGTTAGCAATTTTCAGGATTCTAATTTAGAATTTCTTTTCTGTCAGTAAATTACTAATCAGTCCTGACTTACAAAGGGCAGAAATATGACAATATATTTTTTCTGTCTGATAATTTTTGGTTCATATGCTGAACAACTTGAGATACTTTGCCCTGTATGGTGTCTTCCCTTTAAAGGATTTAATTTCCTTCTATTTGTGGTCCAAGAGCTTTAGAGGCCAGAAATATTAATCATAACACTCTTATTATGTATATATTTTATTCATCCATTCTGCAAACATGAGTGGGTAAAAATTCATGGTGTTTGGTAAATGATTTATCTGCTTAATTTTGACAACAAATGAGACTCATTAATGCTAATAAGTCTGGTAGTATGACCCTTGAATTCTGAATTAAACTTCCTCCCATTTACTGCAGAACCTTGCTTCTTTTTTCTTTTGTACTGCTGACATTTCTTTCTACTCACTCTTTTCTAAAATATCTTTCATTGTCATCTGTATCATCAAAATTTTTCCTTTAAATTACAACTATATCTTCAAAGTATCATACCTTTTGTCTTATTTTCTCAGCCAAGCTTCCTTAAATATTAGAATAAATTTGTCTCTCAGTAAATTCAAAAAGCAATGAAGTTAATTAAGTAATTTGAAATAACTCTTTGCTCTTATCAGTAACCCAACATGGGCCTAAGTTTTAGACATGTGTAACAATAGTTTGCTATATACATCTACCTCAGGTACCTTGAATGCTACATTCCCAAATTCATCCAGTTAGAAAAATGGGACTAAAAAAAAAAAGACAGTTACTTCATTCAACTTTCAGTGCTACCTCTTTAGTAAATGCATCAAAATAAAAAATTATGTAGTATCTACATTTATGATATATGTTTGGAAAGATGATACATTGTGAGAAGGAGAAGAGGTACATTAAACTAACTGCTTCTTTGGTATAATCAAGAAATGTAGCAGTATGCTACATTTTCAACCATTTATGCTGCCAATTATTCTCACTCGAAGGTTACCTCATATTCTCACCATCACTCAAAGCTCTAATAGCAGTAATTTTCAAAAGAGACAGGGCAAGATCTTGCGATGTATCACATAACACTCACCAGAGAGTACAAAAAGCGTCCCTGAATTTGAGAAAGTTCCACAGGTTATTCTGATATGCAGCTAGTGTGTTTTTGTTGAGGGTCACTTTTCAGAAATGACCGCACAAAATTTGGCCACAAGAAGTTTCAGGAGTTTATATTTGCTCAGGTGACTTGTTTTTATTTTAAAAAGTCTTTTCTGTCAGCCAGGTCAAATTTATATAATTTAAGATGCTTGCCAGTGAAGCAATCTTCTGCTGTCTTTGGTGCAAGACTGTACTTAGGGACAATTGCATGCACAAGTTTAAAAAAATTAATAATGGGCATAGACCATGCTTAGACCAGGACACAGAGATGTCAGATGGGATCAGGGACCATAGGCCAGTTACAACATAGGGACAAGTTTGCATGCATATTCCTCTCTCACAATGTCTTCTCTTTAGAATCCACCCTGACACTTCCCCCTTCATCAAAGCTTACTGTTGGGAAATCATCCTAGCCACAGTGTGGGAAGGATAGAGAGTGGGAAGCAGGGAAGCTAATATTTGCTGAGTGCTTATGATGCTCTGGGTACTGTGATACCACTCTTTCACATATATCATTTTGGCATCTCAACCACATCTAAACTGCTTCTCACAAATGGAAAGAATACTGAATTTCATCAGGAGATCACATGCCCTGATTTTTGGTTTAGAAAGCAATTCCAAAGGGAACGTCTGTACTTAGACTCATAGGAATATAGGATTTTAGAGTTGAAGTGGGCTATGTAGCTTTTTCAGTTTATCCCACCCATTTCATTGAAGAATTGAGGTCAGACTTCTTAAAATAATAATCAAGGTCATACAGACAATTAGGGATGGAACCTAAACTAGATTTTTGTCTACTTTTCCTACACCTTATATTCCCCAACTATACCTGACTCCTCCTCAAGTAAAACTTATTATTAGATTATCCTGGAGTCCAAGTTACAGATAATTACATTGTATTAACACTATATTTCCTTATATGACATTCATGGCGATTACATTATAGCAAAAAAAAAAGTAGATTAAAGAAAAACATGTTTTCTGAATTTTAACATCAAGCTTAAACTAAGTTAAATTTAGATTTAAGGACTCACATTGAGGAGTATCTATTTCTCATTATACATCACAATAGGGCAATTACTTTAACACATTTTTAATTTGTTTTTCTATAATATATTCAAAGTATACAGCTTTTTAAAAGGAGGCTAAATGTTTTATTTTCATTAAAGATAATTTGGTGCTTTAAAATTTTAAAACAAGAGTTTATTATATTGACTTTCAAATAAAACAGTTTTAAACTTGAATATAATAGTAAGAAAACAATTTATTATTTCAGAAGGCATTATCTTTTGAAGCACCTTTTCTCAATTAGGTTTATGAGATCTGGGCTTATCTTGGACTTACAGAACTATAGAATTTCAGTACTTTAATCAAACATAATTTTTCTAATTTATTGAATTTTATTTGTTCATTTATTCATCCTGCTCCTTGCAGAGCAGGGCTGTCATAGAACATGCACCCATAGTGAGCCAATGTATTGAATTTTTTAAAATAAGAAAGGAGTACCAAGAAAATAGAATTAACAAAGATTATTTTTAATTGTGCAAAATATTTATGTGGTAATTGAACATTCATGTGGAGCTAATAAGCATTTATTTTGTCTATTTTTTTAAATAAATGTACTTTGTTTTCAAGTTTTTACTTATTATTCATATGTCAGCAAAATCAATTCTCAGTATGCCAAATATAGCTTTAACTTAAACACAAGTAGCACTCGTTACGATTTACTTCAGTTAATATATCATATGGGGATTTTCCTCGCAAAAGAAAAAACATGTATAAAGAAAGCAGGTATTACACATGAGGACATCTAACACTTCTTTATCTTGTGTTTTTGATCTATGTAAAACTCCTGGAAAAGCTATTTATATTGAAATAACAGGTCAGGAAAATTTGTTGAGAAATCGACAACAATAAAAAGAGTGTGTGTTGCACAACAGCTTGGAAGTCCTTTTAATCAATATTTCTTTTACTGCTAGAATGTGGAATACTCTGATACTATTTGTTGATAATTATTTAGCTTCCCTATAAACTTCCAACTCTTCAGAATAAAAAGCTACACATCCAGAAAAACATCTAAATAAGTTTTTAAACACTTGAAAGCTGCTTATCTTGCTCTCAAAGAGTAAGATTTATGAGATCTGCAGAGTGTGACAGAAAAGAAAAACTGAAATGCTTTCATCATGTGTAGCATAGAAAAGCTGAGCTTTCAGACTATTGTGTTAACAGAAGGGGAGAGAGAGGCGCTAAAGCAGACAAGATGGAGTGGCAAAAAAGACTGATCACTGTAACCTGACTAAGGAGACCATGTTCAGCAGAAACGTAGGGCACTTCAGAGCCCCGCTGCATCCAAGAGGTCATGCTTAACTCTGCCTGGGTTTGGAAAGCCCTGGAGAGCTGAAGGGGCCCTTTAAGTTGGTTGAGAAACAATAAAGTGAGAACACAGATGACATGCAATTTTTGGAAGAATACAGGTGTGTCCAGAATTGGTGGGTTTTTGGTCTCACTGACTTCAAGAATGAAGCTGCAGACCCTCGCGGTGAGTGTTAACAGTTCTTAAAGGCAGCGTGTCTGGAGTTTGTTCCTTCTGATGTTCGGATGTGTTCAGAGTTTCTTCCTTCTGGTGGGTTCGTGGTCTCGCTGGCTCAAGAGTGAACCTGCGGACCTTCGCGGTGAGTATTACAGCTCCTAAGGCAGCGCGTCTGGAGTTTCTTCCTCCCGGTGGGTTCGTGGTCTCGTTGGCTTCAGGAGTGAAGCTGCAGACCTTCGCTGTGAGTGTTACAGCTCATAAAGGCAGCGTGGACCCAAAGAGTGAGCAGCAGCAAGATTTATTGCAAAGAGCAAAAGAACAAAGCTACCACAGCGCAGAATGGGACCCAAGGGGTGGCCAGTGCTGGCTCGGGCAGCCTGCGTTTATTCTCTTATCTGGCCCCACCCACATCCTGCTGATTGGTCCATTTTACAGAGAGGGGATTGGTCTGTTTTACAGAGAGCTGATTGGTGCGTTTACAATCTCTGAACTAGACACAAACGTTCTCCACAGCCCCACTACATTAGCTAGATACAGAGTGTATACACAAAGGTTCTCCAAGTCCCCACCAGAGTAGCTAGATACAGAGTGTCGATTGGTGCATTCACAAACCCTGAGCTAGACACAGGGCGCTGATTGGTGTGTTTACAAATCTTGAGCTAGATACAGAATGCCGACTGGTGTATTTACAATCCCTTAGCTAGACATAAAGGTTCTCCAAGTCCCCACCAGACTCAGGAGCCCAGCTGGCTTCACCCAGTGGATCCCGCACCGGGCTGCAGGTGGAGCTGCCTGCCAGTCCCGTGCCCTGCGCCCGCACTCCTCAGCCCTTGGGTGGTCGATGGGACTGGGTGCCCTGGAGCAGGGGGCGGCGCTAGTCGGGGAGTCTCGGGCCTCACAGGAGTCCAAGGAGGAGGGGGAGGCTCGGGCATGGCGGGCTGCAGGTCCCAAGCCCTGCCCTGCCGGGAGGCAGCTAAGGCCCCGCGAGAAATCGAGTGCAGCGCCGGTGGGCCGGCACTGCTGGGGGACCCAGCACACCCTCTGCAGCCGCTGGCCCGTGTGCTAAGCCGCTCATTGCCCGGGGCCGGCAGCCGGCCGCTCCCAGTGCGGTGCCCGCCAAGACCACGCCCACCCGGAACTCCAGCTGGCCGGCAAGCGCGGCGCGCAGCCCAGGTTCCCGCTCGCGCCTCTCCTTCCACACCTCCCTGCAAGCTGAAGGAGCCGGCTCCAGCATTGGCCAGCTCAGAAAGGGGCTCCCACAGTGCAGCGGTGGGCTGAAGGGCTCCTCAAGCGCGGCCAGAGTGGGCGCCAAGGCCGAGGAGGCGCCGAGAAAGAGCGAGGGCGCACGCTGTCACTTCTCACAGGTAATAGTGGACCAGTCTGCTTAGAATAGGGCCACTGCTGAAGAAACACAATTTTGGGGAAGCGACTGGCAAAAGGAAGACTGAGGGTTAGAACTTCAACCAGCTTGCCTTTGACAGGTGAAGTGTCAGAATTTGAGCATACAAGTGCTGAGTAGAGAAATCCAAGCTGGTAGAATCCAGTTACAAAGATGTAGCAACATGATAGTAAGAGGGGTAGTGGTGGAAGAGAGAAGGAAAAGGTGGTAGACCAGGGAGGGCTTTTCTTTTTTTCTTTTTTTTTTTTTCCTTTTTTTTTTGGAGACAGAGTCTTGCTCTGTCCCTTGGGCTGGAGTGCAGTGCAGTGCAGTCGCGAGATCTCAGCACACTGGAACTTCCACTGCCCGGGTGTAAGTGATTCTCCTGCCTCAGCCTCCCAAGTAGCTGAGACTACAGGCCTGTGCCACCACGCCCGGCTAATTTTTGTACTTTTAGTAGAGATGTGGTTTCACCATGTTGGTCAGGCTGGTCTCAAACTCCTGACCTCGTGATCCGCCCGCCTCAGCCACCCAAAGTGCTGGAATTATAGGCGTGAGCCACCGCGCCTGGCCCATGGAGGGCTTTTCTATGCATCAAATACCAGGGCTTCAGCGAGACTAACTGCATAGCCTATCAGCGGCTATGTATGAGATATCAGTGTGTTGAGTACCTTGCGCAGGATGTGGTCAGATGAAGTCTTTACTTGATAAACATTATTAATTTAAACTAAGGGAAGCCAGAGAGTAAGGCAAGTGGGGACATTGTATGCTGTGTAGAAATAAGCTTATCAACAATATCAAATGAGTTATTAATACTAAACCTAAGTAAAGCACAATAGTAAAACATACAGTTAATTGACAAATAATTGATTTATTTTAAATATGTTTTACCAATTTCTTTCCATATTTACAATTGCAGAGTTAAACATATATACACATTTTTTGGGGGGGTGGTGAGAGGTACTATCACATGACCTTTATATACCTGCAAGTATAATTGTTGAAATTCACTCATAATTATTGCTTAGGAGTGTTCCAATAGGCTTGCACATATCTTGTCTTGCTTATAAGATAAGGAAGGCACAGGTGATTTGGGGAAATTGAGGAAAAGTAACATAAAGTTTAAGGCAAGCCTTATTGTTTACGTTCTTAGGATACTTTGATGTTTGAAACGTACTACTGTATAGTCACTATCCTACAGTCCAGCGGGACCCTTTTCCTCTCAATGAAGCAAATAATTGTGTTAAAATAATTATAATTTAGTTTCTCCTGTGGTAGTTGATTAGGATTCCAGTTGACATATATGTGACCTAGTAGTGATTCAAAGAGGCTCATGTGTACCTGTCAAAGTTTAATGTACAAAACTAGTGTAAGAATGCCTTTCAGGTATTTCAATCAGGAACAAGCCAATAGAGGAAGTATTTGGTTACAATATTGGTTGAAAGATGGGGAGCCCACATGGTAAGAAATATTCAGGTATAGCTATCACCATTGCGTCTTCTATGTTTGGCTCACAACTATGAAACTTGTGGCTAAATACGGAAATATGCAGTCAGCTACAAATATTCATATATGCCAGATCTTACTTGCTAGGCTGTTCTAAGCTTTACTTTCTTTCAAATCTCATGAGTATTTCTTATTTATAAAATTTCAATAGATATTGAACTCTACCTGCAATGGAGAATGACAATGTAGCATTAGTCTTCCAACTTCTGTGATAAAGGAGGGGAGATAGAACAGTTGGAAATGTTTAAGGAAACTGCTAGTAATTTTCTAACAGTATGCAGCAACACATATAAAATTGTATTCTAAGAGAGACACCCATTATGACCAGTTCATGTTTGAGTCAGCTAAATGTCAGTGAACCAGTTGGTAAGCAATTACCAATAAGTACATCAAGATTATTTTGAAATGGTTAATTATTTCCACTTGGATAAGGGGTTTTGTATTTTAACAACAAATGGATTACTTCAAATTGTACTTCATAATTAAATGCAAATTCTAAAATAATCTGTAATAACACAGTAAGTAAAATATCATAAATTAAAAGGTTAATATAGAGGGATATTTATTATAATTTTTTTCAAATAATAGTCTTCTTCTGTTTAGTGGCTCATTTCTCTTTATCAAGAACTATTCCGATGTTGCAGCAAAAGATAGCTAACTAGATGCCCTATGCTCTACCAGTTGTCTGTTTTGTCATTGTTCAGTCCGTGGAATCTGTATTGTCCTCCCATGCTAGTAATTTTCTCCTCAGACAATGATATTTAAAAGTGTGTCATTCCAGGCTGAGCACAGTGGCTCAGCCTGTAATCCCAGCACTCTGGGAGGCCAAGGCAGGCGGATCACCTGAGGTTAAGAGTTCAAGACCAGCCTGGCCAACATGGTGAAACCTAGTATCTACTAAAAAAATACAAAAATTAGCTGGGCGTGGTGGCACACCTGTAATCCCAGCTGCTCAGGAGGCTGAGGCTGGAGAATCGCTTGAGCCCGGGAGGTGGAGGTTTCAGTGAGCAGAGATCATGCCACTGCACTCCAGCCTGGGCGACAGGGCGAGACTCCATCTCAAAAAAAAAAAAAAAAAGGTGTCATTGCAGTCCCTCTTGAATCCTCTATGCAATCTCTATGCAATAATTTCTTTAAACCGTAATAGCTACTACTTTTCTTTAGTTTTTCTGTGACTACTCTGTATCTTTCATCTATCTCAGACTTTTTGCATTTGTTCATTCATTCTTTATGTTTTACTGCTAAATACAAGCAGCTTTTCTTTGTCTAGTCAGGAAAACTGCTCTTCTCTAATTATTTGTACTTTGGTTTTGTGTGTGACATTGCCTTTCCTGGAGTCAGTTTTTATGAACAACACTTTCATAGTCACAGTCAATAGCTATACATATATAAACACCAAAATTTTGGTCAAAATGGATTGTCTTTAGTCAAGTTAAAGTGTTGTATATATCCTCTACTCGGTGTGTGCTTTTCTGCATGCATTGTTCAAGGTTATACACTCCCTTTGGTTGATTTTCTTCTCTAAAGGTCAGTTTTAGACAACTTGATATTCAAACCTTGGTCATGTTTTGGACTCTGTTGATGTTATTAAGCCAGAACTATGTTTTTCAGAATCCCTTTCCCTGTAGGGTTCTAGGTTAGAGTTGGCTAAAAGCAATGTGTACATAAGATTTGGAAAATGGGAGAGAAGCAGGGATCCTTACTCCCTGAAGTTTGTCACACACCGATGGGTTCCAACTTCTCCTTGCTCTTCTCAGTTCTTCTTTCTAATTGCATCAACCAACATGGCTCCAGGCCCATATCACATGCTTAGCCATGGACCCACAGAGATGACAGCTACACAGAGCAGCCGCTTCTTGTAGATCTCACCATGAGGTTTTCTTTCTCAGTCCCACATTTGTGCCTGGACATGCTTATCTTTTCAGATTGATTGGTTAGCAATTTCTCTGTTTCTCTAATTTCTCTCCCAGCCTTTTGCTGCCCCAGCTACTTCCATAAAGGTAAAAGGTCAAATTTATATAGTGAATCTCTCATCCATAATACTCATAGTGATTCTGTTTCCTTGACTGAATCCTCAGTGAAAAATCTGGCTGTAGAAATATTGTATTAAGATCTTAGCATATCTCATTTTCTCCCCAAACCATATGCCTGAATTGTACTATCCTTACCAGTTTAGATACAACTACTAAAAGCATATTTCTAATGATCTCATATTTCCACTGTGCTATAAGCTTTCTTGAAAAATTAGTCTTTAAGTCCAATTGACTTATTTCATCTTTTCTCTCAACATTTTTCGAAAGTCAATTCATTCTAATGCCATAGTCAGGGATAGAAAAGAAATATCTGAGGAGACTGGCCTCCTTGGAAACATTATATTACTTTCTTTGTGATTCCTTTATTTTCTTTCCTTTTCCTCCCATCTAATCTATTTTCTTGAATCCATCTCCCATTACCAGAATTGCAGAATAAGATATAAGAATTCTATGCAAAAGCACCTAGGTAGAACAGAAACTGGCACATAGGAAACCCTCATTGAAAGTTTTTGTTTTTAAATATATTTACCTTAACTTCCCATTGCTGTTGACACAGTTTATTTTTAGTCAACAAAATCACTTAATTTTTTACAGCCTATTGCCTGAAAAATTTCCACACGGATACATAAAGGAAACAATGAAATATTATTATCTATATGTTCATTGTAACAATGTCTATATTTAACAATATCAATATGCCATGGCTGCATTTGCTAGCTGAAATTAGCAACAAATATTCTAAAATTAGCAACAAATATTCTAAGTACATTTGATCCAGAGATTATGCTCTTTTCTTTTTTCCTTTTCTTTTTTCTTTTCTTTTTTTTTTTTTTTTGAGACAAAGTCTTGCTGTGTCTCCTAGAATGGGATGCAATGGCAACAGAGATTATGCTCTTTTCAAAGTGAGTAGAAGCAGTACAAACATAGAGATCTCAAAGTGTGATAATAAAGTATATCACTGAGCTCATATTGGTACTCAGTAAATATTAAACAGTCAATCAAGGAACTATGTTTTTTTAAATAGGAAAATACCACAAACACCATAAAAATGAAATGTCTATGTCTAATTGTCATTTCCATTCCTTCACTCATACGCTGTAAACCTGCCATATCTCACATGCAAATCCACTGAAAGGAGGTTAAGAGACAGATGTGGTTACCAACTACTTTTATCACCATCTGAGAAGAATGCTTTGGAAAATTCTTGATCAGAGAGATCAAATAAATAAGTATAAAATTTATATTTTATATGCTACATTTTTTAAAAGAGTGCATTTACACACCTTTCCTCAAGATGTTCAAGGAGAGTAATTTATCTCTTTAGGCCAAAAGTGTTGTGTTTCTCCATAAGTCGCAAGCTGTTCTTACCAAAATGTATGAAATACAGTGGTATTCTTCATGAGGAAATACAGATGATGCCCAACAAGAGTGATAATTGGGTAACTACATGTTTAAAAATCTGTGTTTGACATAGGGAAGATCTAACAATGACAGCTTGGGAGCACCATCTTTAGAATCAAAACAAAGCAAAAAACTATCTTTTCTCACTTCTTGGCTCATGTTCCTGGAATTCCACATATAAGTTTAATTCCTCTTTCATTACACAGTGATTTTTCTTTATAAGTGCCAAAATCCTGAACCCATGTTGCTTACCCAAGTAGAGTATATATTGCGCTACATAAACTGAAACCTCTAGGAGACTTCTGGCTTCAAGGATAGCTAAATTTTAGTCATAATCTTGGGATCAAGTCTAGATTTCTCTTTTTGTTCATACATTTGACCAAAAAAACAAAAATAGGACTTCACTACAGAATAGCCAAGGAAGAAATAATTATTTTTTGTCTTGACCCAATTTTATTCCTACCCTGGAGAAAATTACTGTGACGAGGTATGCTAGATGGCTCATTCTGGGTCACGTACTTACCACTGGTGCATGAGGGGGAGGAGAAGGATCAGCTCAGATGAATATTATTTCTTATAAATAATATAGACTTAGAATTCATGCTATTAGACAAACTAGAACATAATCACTTTTAAGATGTTTTATTTTCCATAAAGCCTAAATGTTAAGTATCTCTATAATTATAAGCAATGCAGTATTTAAAATATATAAAGGAGAAATGTTTCAAGGAGGAGATATATAACAAGGAATGGATATTACAGAAAGCAATTCAGATAATGTAATATGAGTTTAGTTTATAATTATACTGCCAAGTGGTTTCTGAGAAATACGCAGCTCAGAGTTTGAGATTTGGAAATATATATTGCATTTTTCACCTCTGAACCATTTCAAAACAATGAATTTCTCTACTTCTTACATATTGTTGTGAAGACAATCTTAAAAGATTTTTTAAAAATTTACTTAAAATTATTCAGATATCACTTGAACCCATTTGTTTTATTTAGTTTTCTAAGAAATATGGGCCTGTTAACTCTCCAGTGCTAAGCATCATTACTATTCCTTTAACAACCATCATATTTCATCCAAAGACCGAAAATATTAACCCCTTAGTTGGAGTTAAGGTTTATTATTCAACAGTTCTCTCAAAGCATCATATGAAGGAGAAATTCTTAGTTGTTGTTTTTTTTCCCTCAAAATGGAAAAAAATAAAGAAAACATTTACTGGAATATTTACAAAATTAAATTATCTGGTTCAAATATTATCTGGTTCCAGCTTCACTTTGTGCTGCTAGAATGAAAGAAAGTAACTTCCTGATTTGGCTTGCAAAAAAAATTAGCTTATGATCTGAATGCTCATTATTTTTTCAGCAAGGAGTTAGCGAAAAATCCTATGCTTATCTCTACTCTGTGAACGTGCAGGAAAAGGAATTCTTGTTTGATAATCTTTCAAAGGGCTTCTGTGAGCATGAAGTTAGCTATGAAGTGATTTACTGTCTACTGACTTCAGATTCTGAATCTTTGTATTTTGTTAATGGAATTGATAAGAAAAATGGTTCTCCACTGGCTTTTCTTTCCTATTTCCTTCCCACTTCACCTTGGCAGAGATTTATCTGTGGGCAGGAAGAGGAGCCAGGTATACGAACTGCAGTGGTGTTTATCTCCCTCTGAGGTCACTGTAATGTATGCCTTTTCTTCTATAACAAGAACACAGTAGATTGATCATAGATACATGATAGTGAATGGGTGTTGGTGGTGAAGTTATTGTTTTTTCACAAGCTATATGAAGCCTGTGGAGAAAAATTACAATGATCTCTGATAGATACTAAAAACCAAAGTAGTTTTTTATTTGAAAATATACATAAAATTAGTTAAGTGAATATAATAAATATGTGCTGTTTATTGAAATATGCAAAACTATTTTAATTAAGTCAGTGAAAATAAGGTTTAAAAGAAAGTGTGATCTTAAAATAAATATACTGATAAATCACATTTTGCCTTAAAATATTTATTTTTATTGTGAATGAGTACACTTTTGGATTAGCTAGTAGAATATGAAAAGAAACAAAAAAGGATGAAGCTTCCAGAAATTACCTCAAAATTCTTCTTCTCATTTTGCGACCTCCAGTATTACTTTCTCAATACATTTATTCCTTACCAACCACCAGATCTAAAATATATGGTATCCTGAATTTTCTAAGTATTTTGCTTCCTTTCTACACTGTTAGTAAATAAATTATACTTTTCTCTACATATAAAATGAATTAGGCCTCTTTTATGCTATCATATTTAAAAATTTATTCCCTTTCCTTTGGAATTCAAGAAAAACTAAGAACAGCTCTCAAGTAACAATAATAATGTGTAAATGACTGCCATAAAATTAAGCATCTCTGTTTTTATCTCAGTGTTTTATATTTAAAATACCGTTGATAGAAATGTTTAATTGGAAACACAAATATTATTCCTTCTTGGAATATTTAAAAATATTATGGTATAGTGATAGGTCGGAATCACACACATTCATGATTATTGAAGTTAATGTTATTAAATGCCTTGCAAAATATATACTGTTAAATGCTATGTAAAATATAAATATGCAATGTAAACTATATTATATGCATGTACATGAATCTAAAAGATACATGTACTTAGAATAAAGCCTTGGAAGAAAAAAAAAGAGAATAGGCTGTACAATTAAAATAACCTTCAATTTTCCTTTTTATAAGTATTTTACTGATATTTTATAGTAAGGATATGTGACTTTTAGAATAAAATATAACAATTTTTAAACATTCTTGCAACAAGTGCATTAAAACAACAACAACAAAAGAGTTATTTTACTTTTTCCTCTGTTTCCATGTTTTCTTTATTATATACCTTATATCAGTCAATAAAACGCAGCGTGTTGATTTTGAGAGTAAAAAGAAAATAAAAAGTTTAAATCAGCAAAAATGTTGACTCACTTGTCTGAAACAAGTTTCTATATACCAAATTTGGTGAAAATATATTTTTAGTTTTAACATTATTATATGAATATTTCCTGATATTTCCTCACAATAATGTTTCTTTTACTTTATTTTCTCAAGGCAATGTATGATATCTACATTACATTGATTTTTTAAAGTATTTATTTATTTTAAAAAAGTTTATTGATACATAGTATTTGTAAATATTTATGCAGTCCATGTGATATTGTGTTACATGGGCCTGTTAACTTGATATGTAATGATCAAGTCAGGTGTTTAAGATATTCATCACTATGTACATTTATCATTTCTATGTGTGGAGACCTTTTGAAGTCCTCACTTCGCTATTTTGAAATGTATAATACATTGTTGTTAACTATAGGCAGCCTACTCTACTATTCAACATTAGAATTTCTTCCTTCTACCTAACTGAATGTTTGTACCCATTAACCAACCTCTCTTTATATCATACCCTGATATGGTTTGGCTGTGTCCCCACCCAAATCTCATCTTGAATTGTAGCTCCCATAATCCCCATGTGTCATGGGAGGCACCCAGCGGGAGGTAATTGAATCATGGGGCAGGTTTTTCCCATGCATTTCTCATGATAATGAATAAGTCTCACAAGATCTGATGGTTTTCTAAAGGTCAGTTCCCCTGCACATGCTCTCTTGCCTGCCACCTACTAAGATGGGCCTTTGCTCCCCCTTGACTTTCTGCCACGATTGTGAGGCCTCCCCAGCCATGTGGAACTGTGAGTCCATTAAATCTCTTTTTCTTTGTAAGTTACCCTGTCTTGGAAATGTTCTTATAGCAGTGTGAGAATGGATTAGTACAGTAAATTGGTACTAAGAGCTGTGGGGCACTGCTGTAAAGATACCCAAAAATGTGGAAGTGACTTTGGAACTGGGTAACATGCAGAGGCTGGAACAGTTTGAAGGGCTCAGGGAAGACAGGAAAATGTGGGAAAGTTTGGAACTTCCTAGAGACTAGGAGTGATCAGAAGACAGGAAGAAGTGAGAAAGTTTAGAACTTCCTAGAGGCTTGTCGGATGAAATGCTGATAGTGACATGAACAATAAAGTCCAGGATGACATGGTCTCAGATGGAAATGAAGAACTTGTTGAAAACTGGAATAAAGGTCACTCTTGCTATGTAAAGAGACTGTCCCTATTTTGCCCCTGCCCTAGAGATCTGTGGAACTTTGAACTTGAGAAAGATGATTTAGGGTATCTGGTGGAAGAAGTTTCTAAGCAATAAGCATTCAAGAGAGAGAAGAACATAAAAGTTTAGAGAATTTGCAGTCTAATAATGTGATAGAAAAGAAAATCCCATTTTCGCCCGGGCACGGTGGCTCAAGCCTGTAATGCCAGCACTTTGGGAGGCCAAGGTGGGCGGATCACCTGAGGTCAGGATTTCAAGACCAGCCTGGGCAACATGGTGAAACCCCATCTCTACTAAAAATACAAAAATTAGCTGGGAGTGGTGACAAGTGCCTGTAATACCAGCTACTCCAGAGGCTGAGGCAGGACAATCACTTGAACTTGGGAGTCGAGGTTGCAGTGCGCTGACAGTTGTACCATTGCACTCCAGCCTGGGTGACAGAGTAAGACTTTGTCTCAAAAAAAAAAAAAAAAAAAAAAAAGAAAAGAAAAGAAAAAGAAAAAAAAAAGAAAAAAAGAAAAACCCATTTTCTGGGGAGAAATTTACATAAATATCAAGGACTCAAATGTTAATCACCAAGACAATGGAGAAAATGTTCCAGGGCATGTCCAAGATCATAATGGCAGCCCCACCCATTACAGGGCCACAGTCCTAGAAGGGAAAAACTATTTCCTGGGCCGGGTCCAGGGCATCCCTGCTCTATGCAGCCTTGGCACATGGTGCACTGCATTTCAGCTGCTTCAGCTCCAGTTGCGGCTAAAAAGGGCCAAGGTACATCTCAAGCTTCAAAGGGTGCACGCTCCAAGCCTTGGCAGCTTTCACATGGTGTTAAGCCCGCAGATGCACAGAAGTCAAGAATTGAGGTTTGTGAACCTCTGCCTATGTTTCAGAGGACGTATGGAAATGCCTGGATGTCGAGGTAGAAGCTTGCTGCAGGGGCCCTCATGAAGAACCTCTGCTAGGGTAGTGCGCAAGGGAAATGTGGGGAAGGAACCCCCATGCAGAGTCCTTAATGGGGCACTGCCTAGTGGAGCTGTGAGAAGAGGACCTCCGTTCTCCAGACCCCAGATGGTAGATCCACTGATAGCATGCACCATGTGCCTGGAAAAGCCACAGACACTCAACACCAGCCTGTCCAAGCACCTGGAAGGTGAATACTTATATATTCACACACATACTGTGCAAGGAAATATCTTGGGCCCCCAAAATCACTAAGCTAAAGGGAAAATTCAAGCTTGGAACTGCTTAGGGCAAACCTGCCTCCCATTCTATTCAAACTCATCCCTCTGCTCACTGAGATAAATGCATACCTTATTGGCTCCTTTGGAAAGGCTAATCAGAAACTCAAAAGAATGCAACCATTTATCTCTCACCTATCTGTGATCTGGAAGCCCCTTCCCTGCTTCAAGTCGTCCTGCTTTGCTTTTGCTTCGGGTGGTCCCACCTTTCCGAACTAAACCAATGTTTATTTTACATATGTTGATTGATGTCTCATGACTCCCTAAAAATGTATAAAACCAAGCTGTGCTCTGACCACCTTGGGCACATGTCGTCAGGACCTCCTGAGGTTGTGTCATGGGTGCATGTCCTCACTCTTGGCAAAATAAATTTTCTTTTTCTTTTTTTTTTTTTTATGAGACGGAGTCTGGCTCTGTTGCCCAGGCTGTAGTGCAGTGGCACGATCTCGGCTCACTACAAGCTTCGCCTCCTGGCTTCATGCCATTCTCCTGCCTCAGCCTCCCAAGTAGCTGGGACTACAGGCGCCCACTACCATGCCCAGCTAATTTTTTGTATTTTTAGTAGAGACGGGGTTTCACCGTGTTAGCCAGGATGGTCTTGATCTCCTGATCTCGTGATCCACCCGCCTTGGCCTCCCAAAGTGCTGGGATTACAGGCATGAGCCACCGCACCTGGCCTTGGCAAAATAAACTTTCTAAATTAACTGAGACCTGTATCAAATTTTCAGGGTTGACAATACAAATATGCACAGGATATATCATGGACTTAGAATTAATGTGAATTACTACCAGCCACTAAACTTTGATTACCAGCTCATTTCAAATTCTATGCGAATTCTTCATAGGCACTATGATTAAAATGAGAAAAGAAGGTATACAAAAGCATAATTACAAATTGTAATGACTTTTAGAATTTGAGTAGAACAAATTTTAGTCAGTGACCCTATGCACAAATGCCAACTCAAGCAAGCAAAGATTATGTCTACCATGAAAGCAATTAGACATCAAGAAATAGATGGATTTTCCATTAGGAAAAGAGTGTTAAGTGATGAAAAGGCATGTGAAATGCACTGGGAATGGACAAGTAGGCATATGATACTCAGATGTTTAATTTACAAGGTGCTATGATTTATAGTTGGTTTTACAGGATGAAAATATTGATGAAGTTTTTAAATTATCTAAACTGATTACTGGGGACATTTTAGTTTAAATCTTATTTTACAAAAGATTTAATAATAGATAGTAAAGATTAGGTAAATTTTCCAAAGCCATGTTGCTAGCTGATGCCATAAGTAGGACTAGAAACTTGTTTTCAGGATTGCTTGTGCAGTTTTCCATATACTATATTCAATTTAATTTGAATAAGGTGAGGTAAGTTGCAGCCTAGAAAATAATCCTTCACAGTAAGTGAGTTGCTGAATCTGTATTAATAATGATAGATTTCTGAAGCTTAATAAGGTATCTAATTACTTAATTATGAGAATTATATTTTTGTACTGGTGATGTAGCAAAATGTAGTGGAAAGTTAATGGGTTTGAAACCTAGCAGACTGTAAGAGGAACCTTGAATATACTACTGAATACCAATGTGACCTTGAGTGAGTTACTAAGAGTCCCTGAACTTCAGTTTAGTCTGAAAATGGGCAGCGTAATTCCTATCAAATAAGACAGTTATGCATATTAAATGGCACACAAAAGAGAGATGTTGAATACATCTTGCCAGGCATTCCATAAATGTCTGTTTTCCTCCCACTTTTCTTACCTTCCTATATATTCAGTGCTTCATTCATGCATTTGTTTATTCATATATGTCAAACATTTCAATAGATTTTATGGCTATGAACACATATAAAATGTAGCTTCTGTCTTCCTGGAAACTATATTCTGTGTTTTGATTCTTATTGTATGTTTTCTCCAATGATTGAATCAAACTATATAGAGATTCTCTGGGTTTTCTTTTTTTTCCACTGCTGATAATAATTACAAACATGACCTTTGCTGTAGGTTCAGACACTTACAGAATAGGCAGTAGAAATAAATTAATACAACTGAATTTAAAAAATTGGCCAGTTAGGTATAATTTGACCTTCTTAAGAATATACATTTTAATGTTTTTTTCTTGTAAAAGTAGATGTTTAAAATACTAAATATTGTTTTATATAATTAATTATATAAATATAAAAATGAATTGAAGAAGGCTGTAATAACATTCATAAATAATTGAAAATACTTTATAAATAACCTGAATTCAAAGAAATTTTATAATCAGTGATATTTACTTTTTTTGAAACCCAGTGACTTAAGTATAAATATTTACAAATATAATTCAACTCAGTAGCTACAGTCTCTCCCTGCCTCCTTATTTTTCTCTTAATTTGTTTCTCCGTAATTCAGTTTTCCTTATTTGTATCTGCTCTATTCTGTCTGAACCAAAAGACCTCTTTTTTGCTATATCTTATTTCAAGAGCCTTTATGCTTGTTTATGTTTCCTTTTATCTCTCTGTTTCTCTCAGTTTCCTGCTCTCTTTTTATCTTACACCACATACAACTGAATTTTTCTTCCTAATCAACTTTCTTGCTGTTCTGGTATTCTCCCTGTTCTTTCCTTTTCTTATCTCTGCATTATCTAACAAGTAATGATAATAGTGACAAATAATGGCTGCCCCATATTGAGCATTTACTAGGTGGAACAGAACTGAGAACAAATATAAAATAATATAAGTTGTGTATTATTAGTTTCCCCATTTCAGAGTTCTAAAACCAAAGCTTACAGAGGAAAGTCAATCGCTTAATTTTAGAGAGAGAGTAACCAAGGAAGTAATGATCTCACAGTGTCATTTTGTAACATTCAACACTACTCCTGAATTTTATACTGGGTTAATAACAAATTTCATTTGTTAATTATTTCTTCTACCCTCATTTATATAAAAGTCAGTATCTAAGGTTTATTATGCTTTGCCTTAAAAATAGTTTTGAAATAACATTTAAAATAGATGTTCTTAATAGTCATTTACACTGCAAAAACATAATTTTCATTGTATTCCATTGGTAACAAGAAATAAATATCAAAGAAGGAGAGAAAGAGTGGAGATGAAAAATGAAATTGGAGAAGTGATGGCATCTGAGAAGTGATGAAACGTACTAAAAATAGGTTTCCCTGAAAAAACAAGTGTGTATGTCAGTATTTCAGCAATGAAATGAAGTATTTGGCTAGTGGATAAGGCAGACGAGCAGTATCTGAAATCCTCAGATTAAGCCAAGGCAGATGCAAAGGAGAAAATGTGGTCCTGGCTTAGTAGTTACTTTTGACTTCTAAAAGAAACAAATGCAAAATCCATTTAGAGGACAGAATCTGAAATTTAGACCCTGAATTTCCACTTATAAGATCAGCCTATTAAGAGTTCATAACCAAAAGGTATCAAAAGAGTGAAGGATGGATCATTAGTGAGAATTAGTAGAACACAAATAGTATAATTAGTTCTTCAAAGATTTCAGATATCAGAATTATCAGAGAGCATAAAATTAGCATTTAGAATGAATGTTTTTAAAGAATAATGTAAAAGAAGACATATTATTGTAAAATGAAATTATTAAAAACAAACAGTGAGAAAGAATAGAAGGCACAAGAAAGATTTGGCAAAAAGCCAGATAGATACTATTTTAAAATTTGGAAAATGAATTGAATGAGTTAAAGAACAGATTTCAGAGAGCTGAGGAGAGGTTTAGGGAAATGAAAAGAAAATGTGAAGAAGTTATGTAGAAGGTACTCCAGGAACACCAGAAAATTGAAAATATGAAAAAATGGTAAGGAGTATTTAGAAAGCCTCACATTCTCTACTCTGAGTTCCAGAAGGAGAAAACAGGAAGATGACAAGGTAAAGAATTAATGATTGAGGAATTTCCAGACTCAATGAAAAGCATTAATAACTAATACGGAAATCACAATTTGTACCAAGTAGGATGAATGAAAATAAATTTGTATCTAGTAAAACTGTGAAATGCCAAAAACAAATATAGAATTATGAAAGCGCTTAGAAAAAAGACAGGTAATCTACAATGGGATAACAGATTACAGATTCCTGGATGAAGATTTGTGAAGTGTGACAAAAGAAGACAAAAGATAATTTTTAGTCAAAGGGAAATGAGAATACTAGAATTTTTATAGAGCAAGCTATCTTTCAATTACATGAGAAAAATACACATAAAAAGGGGAAAATAAAACTATAAGCAATTACCAGTAATAGATCTATGTTAAAGGGAAGTTTTCTTAGTAATAAAACATACTATAAAGGAGGCTAATATACTGGAAGGAAGGGTAAACAGAGAAATTGGTTAACATGTAGGTAAATTTAAACAAACAAGCAGAATACTAGTAATAACAATTACAATGTTTAAATTATGGTATTAAAGACTAAATCAAAATACTGAGTGTGGTAGCATTCAGGTCGGGTGATGGATACAGAAACTTTTACTATTCTGAAGGGCATTAAGTTATTGTTATGCCTTAGAGACTATTCAGTTCTAAATTATTGGGTGATAATCAAAATTATGGAAATAGTATATTGTTCCTACATCATAGTTAGAACAAAAGATTTTAAAAAGCACACACTCAATTCACAATAAGACTAGAGGTAGAAAGGAAGGGAGGAATTGTGGGTGAGAGAAAGAGAGAATAGAGCATGTGGAAAATAGCAAATAATAATCCAATAGATATCAAATAATATTCTAAGACATACTTCCAATAGAAATATATATATATATAAAAACTCCAGTCAACTAGATACCATTGTAACGTGCATATCTTAAACACAAGACCATGAAAATGTATAAAATTGAGGTGATAAAAAAAAAGAAACCATGAAAATGCCAGCTACATAAAAGTGGGGTATCTATGTGAATATTTGGCAATATAAACTAAAACCAAAAAGCATTTTTCTCAATGTAGAAAATCTTTATATAATGATAAAAGTTCAATTAGCTAGAATAAAATCAATGGCAAAATTATTTTCTCATTTCTAGTAAAGTAGCTTTGAATCATTAATTTCCCCCATCCCAAGAATTATTGATATGGGAAATATTGCCATGATCCATGCACATGAATGAGAAAAATATACACTGTATTTTCACTGACTTTCTTCAGTTACGAATATGGGCAACAAACAGCATTATTGGCAGCGCCTGTGACTTTATCAACTGGAAAATCAGATATTAATATCATAAAGTTGTCAAAGATATCGCTACTTCAAAATGAAGCAGAAACTAGATTGTATTACTTAATGTATTACAAATGAAGCATATACCTTATATATAAAAGAAATTTTTTAAATATACAATTTAATAATGCCTTTATTTCAGCCTCATGCATTTTATTTAATGAATCTAAGAATATTATTCTGAAGTAGTCCATGGGATTATCCAGACTCTAAAATTTGAAAGACAGTTCTTGACCTAAAACAAAAACAGCAAACTAAGAACCTGGCCTTATTACTATTTTAGACAGTGAATTTGAGCAGAATCAGCAAAACTGATTATAAACCACCAGAAAGAAAGGAAGAAAACATATCAGATAAAAGGAATCTGATGGAAAAATTACCAAAAAAATGAAAGGGGTAGGTAAATGTTATCAGTTTAACAATAAATATATAAAACACCAGTGGTTTTTAACAAGTGATATTTGGAGTCCTGATATAACGTGGCAAAGCCTCAGAGACTAACTGGGCTCTAATGACCTCTATCCTGCTCACCCACTTCATCAGCTTTGTCTGTTCTGAATTATCTACTATGATGATGCTTATAATTCTATTTGAAAAAACATAATAAAGTTCTGCTGCCAAAAATAACTTTAAACTAATGTTGAAGTTAACATATATCTCAAGAAAGCCAAATAGTTGAGAGAGAGAGAATTGGATGCTTTCTTATACTTTTGCTGACATTTGCCTAGTTTTTCAAATTTAGACGTGTATATTTGGCAGCTAAGAACTGTAGATATTGCCATCTATTTTACATGTTTTCGTTATTGTTAGAATATGCTGAATAAAACAACGTCAACAACAACAACAAAAAACTATAGGTGTATAGGTTGTATGTACGGGAGATCCTCTACGCATTCACACATAGGCACCGTTCCACGCATTGGGAATATAGCAGTGATCCACATGGACAATTACTCCTGGTTAAAAGGAGCTTACATTCTGCTGGGGGAAAATACAGCATAAGAAAATAAATGAGTATCATATGTTTATGTGCTATGGAGAAGAATAAAAGGAGAGAAGTGAAGTGGGGTTGCCATTTTTAACAAGTGGACAAAGAAGACCATATTGAAAAACAGATATTGAATAACCCTGAGAAAATTGACAGGAATTGGCATTTGGATTTCTATGCGGGGAGTGGGAGATAATTAATTACAGAAAACAAAGGAGAAAGACCCTAAAGAGGGAATGTGGCTTCATTTTTAAGGAGGCCAATGGAGCGGGAGACCACCAAGCAAGGCAAAGAGGAGTAGAAGATGATGTCAGATATAAGTGAATTAAGGGTCAGGTCATGTAGAATTTTTTAGGTGCTTGTAAGAACTTTGAAGTTATTTGGGATGAGAGGAAAAGCCTTTGGAGAGTTCTGAACAAAAGCCTTAACTAATCTGATATGTTTCATGGGTCACTGTTAACTCTTATGTTGAGAATGAAAGCTTAGGCATTGTTAACTAAAATAAAATATTTTCTTAATGGCATTGACATTCAAATAACAAATTTTTTAAATAAAATAACTTAGTAGAATTAAATGATTTTATTAAAATGCTATTTTAAGATGGTATTTTTGGTTTTAAAGGACCCTTAACATCATTCATAACACCAAAATCTTCCAAATCACTTATTCTCTGTTCATTAGTATTAACCATGTAACTTACCTCTAGCATTATTTACAAACTTTCTTCTGATTGTGGGAGGTTTGAATCTTGTATCGCAAAGTCAGTTGTGCAAAATGTCTGACATTTATTTCATTTCCTTTTAGTCAACATAATCTCCCTTTTAGTTCTCATCCCACCAAAGATGTGAAACATTTAACTATATTCATTTTATACGATTTTTTCTGTCTTCCAAATGGACACATTTAGTCTCTTGAGCATATATCAATCTCTGTTCCAGGTGAGAAATCTCTCTCTCTCTCTCTTATCTCTCTCTCCCTCCTCCTCCCCTCATTCACTATTTTTTCTTTTGCACATTCATACTACTGACTGCAGAAAGAATAAATTTTTGCTTTAGACATTAAAGCCATTCACAAAGCAAAGGGAAAACATGTGATAATAAATTATAATTTAAACATAAATTAATCTGAAATTTTTATATATTAATTAACCATTTAATTATTTGAATATATTTATTTAACTACTTATTTTATTGATCATATATGGGAATAATTTTATCCTTGATTTTTGACACATTATTAGTTTAAGAGATGATGACTGTTCATTCGTTGAGTTTAGTTGAACAAAGTAATAAAATCCAACATTTTGTTGTATTCAGTGGTTCCCAATCAATGTGGCTTAAACAAAGGGGAGATATTGCAACACTTTTTAATATCCACATGTACATCAAAGGATGTCTCTGGGCTTAACCGATACTCTTACATCTATAATTTAATATACACTATTATTTTTAATGTGCTTACTGTTCTATGTATTAATAAAAGAAAGTATTGATACTGTGATTGTTAAAATTCACTTAAAATCATTTTTTGGAAAGCTACTACTCTCAGGTGTGACATTTCAATGTTCTTTGGTGCTACAGGGTGGGTTTTATAGTTTCACCCTGGTTTAATTATACTAGCTCTTCCTACCTTAGCTTGAGTTCTTAGGATACAAAACCTCTAGGCATGGTTTGCATTTGACACTGATGCAAATTGCTTCTAGGCTCTCCTAGCAACTCTACATAGCTTACTTCTGTTAGAAGCTATTAGTCTAATTAAGGAAACAGACTTAATTTTCCTTTCAACTTCTGAATCAATAGAAGATCCAGGTGTTATTATTACTAAATGTCTTTTCCTATTACTGAATAAGAAAGAAAAAAAAGGAATAGACTCATAACTGACATCTTTAGATGTAAGTATATTATATACAAATGACCAAATTTTATCATTTGGAAGAAGGTAATATTAACTTCTTCCTTGTTAAAGGGAAATAAAATATCCTAGCATTTATTTCCTACTTGTTAAGATTTTTTAATAATGATAGATGTGGTTTATAAATCTGTCATACCTATAGAAATCTGTCTTTGACACCAACTGATTTGAAGGAATCTGTAGCTATCAAAATAGATCATTATTTTTTGAGAAACATTTAAAACTAGAAACTTTTCAGTGATTTTATAATACATTGTTTTCATTAGAGACAAATACATTTACTATGTAGATGAATGGTTCTGTGATTTCTGAATACCTTAACCTTCTTTGCTATAGAAAGAAGGCTACTGTGTAAAATCAAGGTAACGAAATAGGAAATTGAACTTCTGTTCTGTTCCTGGAGTCCAAGTTTGAACACTGAAATAATGTTACAAGACATTTATAGAGATATGACAATATTTTAATATTAAAAAGTGGTAGATCTGAAATTGACTTATTGGACAGGGTAAGGAATAGGTGTAAAATCTTCCAGAAGATAACTCCATCTGGATTTTTATTATTATTATTGAATGAGGATTTCATTGAATCTTAGATCAATTTGGGGCATTTGCCATAATAATATGACAGTTTTCTGATTCATGAAAATATAATATCTTTTCATTATTTTGATATTTTTAGAACCACATTAAAATTATAAATTTAAAAAATATAATTAATATTTGGTAGTTTTCATTGTGCAAAATTTTCACTTCCTTTGATAAGCATATTTCAAAGAAGTGTAGTGCCTTTGATGCTAATAATACAGAAGTTATTAAGAAATAATTTTAGGAAGCTAGACAGGGTAAAAGTTCTCGGTGGAAACTAACAGAAAGGTGGCTTAAAGAGCCAGACCGGCAAGCTTTGATATGCAAAAGCCGGAAAATAGAAACTGGGTCTACCCAACATGGTGATTCTCTCTGTTTTCTCCTTGTCACCCGGTGTGCCAAGTGTCATGGCTGCCCCCACATAATACCATGTGTTCAAAACATCATGGTGACCCACATTTGCATATTAAAGGGCTAAGGTGGGAGGGCCAGGTTTTTTTGTGGGCTATGTGAATGACACACCTGGTCAAACCAATCCCCCATGCAAACCAGATGCCATCTCCTCCAGCCTCCCAATATAATGGACTGCCTTTCCGCTGCACACAGTGTTCCTCTTTGTTCTGAGCCCTCTCCCTTTGTACAGGGGAGCTGTTTACTTCTATCTTTCTTCTTTCTTGCCTATTAAATTTTTGCTCCTTGAAACCACTCCACATATGTCTGCGTAGTTAATCCTATGGGCGCAAGACCAAGGACCCTGGTGTTCTCCAGTCATTGGAGCTGTATCATTTTGGTGTGTTGACTGGGAAATCATTCACTGAAAGGCTAGGTATGGAGCAAACCTCAACTTTGAATATGCCCTTTAATCTAAAGGCTCTCATCCACCTATACTGTCACCAAACTTTCTTTCTCTCTCTATCTGCGGCCTCTTACTCTCTCTCTGTGTATAGAATGTGCGGGAATGCTTACAGCCTAGGGAAGTAATCCTGTTGGGCAAGATCAGGAAGTGGTGTAGTGCCTGGGAAACAAACTCAGGAAAATGCCATTGCAATCTTCTAGGAACAGAGTTCTCCCCATTCCCCCCAAGGTAAGGTTATTCACTACTGATTCTCTGGCGAGCACGTGGTATTTCTCATCCAACTGCCCCACCTAGTGGAAATAGAAATCCACTTCATGAGACGCAGTGCTGGCTCTCTGAGGTACACTGCAGCTTTCCAACTTTTCCTTTTTGAGCTATTCTACTGGAAAGTAGGATCTATGCTACTTCTGTGAATGGGAAGGCTTTATTTTCAACAGATTTTAGAAGTTAGATGTCTTACATAGCCAGAATTTAGTCTCAATATTGTCCCATCAGCAGGAAAATGGCCATTCGGTTCCTACGTTCTTTTAATGCACTTAAATCTGTCTCCAGTTAAAACAGTACTTAATTAATAAGGGGATTTTAAGTTCGGAAGTTATCCAAAAGCATTTGTTTTAAGGATAAATGCTTTAGCATGGGCCATAACAGCAGGCAATCTAGCACATTGTCTCTGTTAAAGGAGTCTTGCCCAAAGGCGACACAGTCTCTCTGGAGATCCATTTTTTGGGGAGCCAGGCAAATCCACAGGTTTAGGAAGTCAAAGGGGAATCACACAAGGCAGATAAGCTAAGGTTGTGTGGGTAAGCGTGGTTAGCCCCATCACCTAGTTCATCCAGTTCCATGGCTTGCAGGACCATGCCTTCAACCATGGACAGCACATTTAACATGGTGTCGGGATCCAGAAACCAGGGGGGGGAAGCAGTCAGAGAATGCTCCCTGTCTTCTTCTCTGCTCTGGGTTACATGGAAAGAAAGGAGACTAAGAGGACACTTTTATTCTCACTTCTTTTTCTAGATGAGTAACAGATTATCTTCAGCTTGCAACCCTCTGAAGTGCAGTCTAAAACACTGGAACTTCCTTAACCTCAGGACTTTGAAGAGGAAAGTGACTAATTTGCTTTTGCAGAAGGGCATGGCATTTTTACTAAACCTTTGCAGGTGTTGTAAGATCAATCCAGCTCTTTTAGCAATCGTATTGGGTAGGCCCAGAGGGAATGGTTCCCCATAATTAAAAAAGCAACTTCCAGGGGAATCATCTAAGAATCCCTCTTATTTGGGGCCGCCTCAAGTTCCATTCTCATTACAGAACCTTAGGCAAATAAAAGGAAACTTAGGCCAATTTCCTAAAGACCATAATAGGTATACAGAAGTTTTCCAAAATTGATCTCAGGTGTTTAACCTCACATAAAGGGATGTTACGTTGCTTCTAAACCAGACCCTAATGGCAGCTAAAAAGCAGGCAGCTCTGCAAGCAGCAAAGAATTTTGGAGATATGCAATATATCTCCTATAATACACTAAAAGAGAAAAAAGCAGATAGGAAAAGCAAAAAAAAAAAAAAAAAAAAAGGGCAGAAAAAAGCAGAAACACCATTCCCAATAGGGAGGGAAGCAGTTCTGGTAAACAACCCTGATTGAAACCCCAATAGCCCAGAAAATAAACGGAAAAGGAAGCACTTTTTATTATCCATTTTAAAGGGCCTATGGAAGGCCAAACCTCTCCATTATTCTAAACTGTGTATAATAGGCCAAGAGCCAAATAAGAATCCTGTAGCCTTTATAGAAAGGCTAAGAAATGCACTAATGGAGCACATGTCCTTATCCCCTGATTCAGTCAAGGAGCAGCTCATCCTGAAGGACAAGTTTATTACACAGGCAGCTCCCAATATTAGAAGGAAGCTACAGAAGCAAGCTACAGGACCAGATAGCACCTTAAGGGACCTCCTGAAGGTGGCCACTTTGGTCTTTATAATAGGGACCAGGAGGAGGCCCAAAGGAAAGGCAGAGCATTCAGGATAGGAACAAAGCCTCTGGTAGCAGCTTTGCAGGCTTGCAAAGTCCAGGATCCCCAAGGTGCATTTGCTAGTTGCTATCAGTGTGGCAGACCAGGGCATTTTAAAAAGGAATGCCCAGGCAGCAAGACAAAGCCACCTCAAACCTGCCCAGCCTGTGGTGGAGACCTCTGGAAACTGAACTGCCCCCAGAGACAGAGGTCATTGGGTTCAGAACCAGTCTCTCAGGTGGTTCAGCAGGAGTGATGGGTCCCAGGGCTCAAGCCCCAGTTCCAGTGGCTCAAACTGCCATTATAGCACAGAAGCCCCAGGTGATTCTGGAAATTAAAGGAAGGAAAGTAAACCTCCTTCTAAACACTAAAGCTGGTCTCTCTCTTTTCTCTTCTCTAATCCAGGCCTCCCCTCTTCCCATAGCATGACTGTAAGGGTCATCTCAGGAAAAACTCTAATCCAATATTTTTCTCAACGTTAGTTGCAATTATTTACACATGTTTCCAGGCCATAGTCATGATAGCACTACTAGTCAGAAAAGCCTCCAAATTAGCCCTAGGACATAATTTAACTGTTTACACTCCACATAAGGTGGCAGGATCACTGTCCTCTAGGGGGAGCTCTTAGCTAACAAACAGTTAGTAAAGCAAGCATTCATAAGGTGGG
Organism: Pan troglodytes; assembly: GCF_028858775.2. Classification (NCBI taxonomy): domain Eukaryota; kingdom Metazoa; phylum Chordata; class Mammalia; order Primates; family Hominidae; genus Pan; species Pan troglodytes. Next base: position 162,973,164 of record NC_072401.2, on the reverse strand, counting down.
ATAAGCAGTAGTCGCTCTAAATAACATCTCTCCCCAGCCAGAAGTACTCAATTAGCTGGGCTAATTACTCTTTAAAAAAGCACTTAAATTAAGCAAGGGAAAGGTAGCTAACAGTTACACTAACTCCAAGTATGCTTTCCTAATTTTCTGTGCTCATGCTGCCATTTAAAGGGAAAGGCATTTTCTTATCACCCATAAATTCCTATAAAATATCACCAGGAAATTAACCGTTTATTATCCTCAGTTTTTCTTCCGTGAGAAATAGCAGGGATGTGTTGTAAGGAACATCAAAAGGAAACAAATAAGGTAGCTGAAGGAAATAGATTAGCTAATCAGGCAGATAAGTCAGAGGCAAAAAGCCTCAAATCGTTAGTACAGTTCAAGCCCCTTCTAATCTAGGAAGGCTCCGTAAGAAAAATTAAACCTCAGTAACCCTTACAAAAATAAAATAGGCCACTTGTCAAAGGCATTCTTTTAAGCCCTTAGGATGGCTACAGTCAGGATGACAAACACTGTTTGCCAGCCTCCAGCCAATGGAAAGTCCTTAAAATCCTTCACCTAGCTTTTCACTTGGGAAAGGATGAAACTTCAATGTGCTCAGAGATTGTTTTCAGGCAGGAAGCCTCTAAATTGGTTAAGCATGTAACCTTTCTAGCTCACTTCCAACAGAAACCACCTGTATTTAACCCAGGAAATTTGGTATTAGTGTAAACTCTCATCTCTGTCTCCTCCCCTAACCCAACCTGGGAAGAGCCTTACACTGTTTTTCTTTCAACCCCCTCAGTAAAAGTTACAGGAATCGACTCCTGGATACATCACCCTCAAGTCAAGCCTGAAGAGCTTGGGAGCAACCTCTGACAGCCCAGAGGAACGTCTTGAATATCAGTGTAAAAAAATAGAAGATCTTAAGCTGAAAATCATAAAAAATAAGTAACTGAGTAAGGGCTACCCATCTTACTCAGTCCCACCCCTACCTCACCAAATACTTTTTATTGTTTCTACCCTTTCCTCTCAAATTCACCACCAAATATTACAACTTCTTTTTAACACATATTTATAGGAGATTTTCAAATATACATAGGATCACATTTGTAACTTTTTAAATCCCCAAAGGAAAATGTTGTATCTTGGCAAGTAAAGTTTTAGAGAAAAATTATTTACTACGCCACTCTTGTGGGAATGATTATAGTCACGCTATTATTTGCAATAGAACTATACACTGTGGCACCTGCAATGTGAAATTCTCGTTATAAAATTCTAATTGCTGTAATATTTTGCCTGATTATCATCCTTATAACAGGATTAATAATTGCAGAAAAAATTTAATCCAGATTGTTTTGCTTATAGCAGAAGTAATAGTTACTGATAAGAAATAAGCATAAAAGTTTTACCATCATTAAGTTTAATAAGATTTTTTACTGAAGTTTGGCAGTATAATGCACTCTAAGCTATGAAAAAAATGTTGTAAAGAAAGAAATTTTATGTAAGGAAAAATTTTGTATGGTAAATACTTGTCCTAAAAAGAAATGACTGGTTGTTTAAAGAATGAGTATTTAAAACAAGTAAAAACGTTTAAGTATGTTGTAACAGAGTCTATATAAGTCATAAAACAATTCAATAATTAAAGAAAAGGAATTGTCAAAATTAATGCTAAAGTTATTTTAGCCACCCAATAACGTATCTCTCCCAATCATATTACAAGTTATAAAAATGGCCTAAGCCTAAGGTTATTCTCTAGTGGCAAGCCAAGGGGAAATGTATGCGTTTCTCAAGAAAAATGTTACTTTCATATTAACGTTTCTGGTAATGTACAGCAGCATCTAGTGGAGGCAAACCAGTATTGCAATCCACTGGTATAACTAACAGGTGTCAACAGGTATAACTAACTGGTATAACTAACAGTTAGACTATAACTGTCAATTATAGTCTAAAGGACCCCTATTAATGGTGGTAATCTTAATGCTCATATTCAAACCCTGTATTTTAAACCTTCTTGTCGAATTTATCACTTTTCACCTAGAAGTAATCAAACTCCAAACGGTGCTGTGAGGAGAGCCACACATGGACACAGCATTATTCTGAGAACCCTTAGATAAACCTCAGAAGGCCAAACTGCTGAACCCCTACACAACACCCCTTTTCAGCAGGAAGTAGCCAGAAAGAATCGTCAGCCGACACCCCCTAACAATAATTAGACCTACTCCTCTTTGAGGGGGGAATAATACAGGAGTTATTAAGAAATTATTTTAGGCAGCTAGATGGGGTAAACGTTCTCGGTGGAAACTAAAAAAAAGTTGGTTTAAAGAGCTAGACCGGCAAACTTTGATACGCAAATGCCGGAAAATAGAAACTGGGTCTACCCAACATGGTGATTCCCACCATCTTCTCCTTGTCACCTGGTGTACCAAGTGTTATGGCTGCCCCCACGTAATGCCATGTGTTCAAAACATCATGTTGACCTGTATTTGCATATTAAAGGCTAAGGTGGGAGGGCAAGGTTTTTTCGGCTACATGAACGACACATCCGGTCAAACCAATCCCCTGAGCCCTACGCAAACCAGACACTGCCTACTCCAGCTTCCGGATATAATGGACTGCCTTTCCGCTGCACACAGGGTTCCACTTTGTTCTGAGCCCCTGTCCCTCTGTCTCTGTTTTCTTCTGTCTTTCTTCTTTCTTGCCTGTTAAACTTTTTACTTCTTAACGACCACTCCACATGTGTCTGTGTCATTACTCCTAATGGCACAAAACTAAGGACTCTGGTGTTCCTGCAGTCATGGAAGCTGCATCACTATTGTGAGTGGAATGACTTTTTTTTTTTTTTGGATTGTTAACTGTTGGTGTATGGATATAATATCTATTAGGCATATATTGTTTACAGTTTAATTCCAGTCTTTTATTATCTTTTCTGTCTTCTGCCTATTTGTTCTACCCCTTATTAAAAGGTGGATATTTGAGTCTCCAGTTATTACCGTTAAGCTATCTATGTTTTCCTTCAGTTCTCTCAGTTATTGCTTCATGCATTTTAAAGCTTTATTAGATGCTATAGGTTTGTAATTGTTGTCTCTCCCTAATATTTTGACCACTTTATCACTTAAAATGTCTTTCCTTCTCTCTAATAACATTTTTTTCTCAAATTGTATTTTTTGTTATTAATAAGCCATTCTAGGTGTCTTTTGGTTACCATTTGAATTATATATTAATTTCTACCCTTTAACTTTTAACTTACTTGTGCCTTTTATATAAAGTGTGTCCTCATACATAGCATATAATTGGATATTTTTTCTCTTTCAATACATATCTTTTGATTGGAACGTTCAACAAATCTACATTTAATAAAATTACTGATAAATTAAGATTTGTTGTATTATTTTATAAATGTTTACATATGTGTGTGTATATATATATATCTCACGTTTATTTTAAATTTTCTCCTATTTCTATTTCTGCCTTCTTTTACGTAAAATAAACACTTTTTAGTTCTCCATTTTATTTTCCTTGTTTTGCCTTTTAGTATATATTGTGAGATATTTTCTTCATGATTGCTCTGGGATTACAATATTTATATCTACATAAAACTGTAATTTTTGAGGGATTTTTTTTTTCTGGGTGTAATTATTTTAGGTGATGATCTTCCCCTCCTCTCCTCTCCTCTCGTCTCCTCTCGTCTCCTCTCCTCTCCTCTCCTCTCCTCTCCTTTCTCACTCTTTCAGCCAAGATAGAGTTCAGTGGCACCACAATAACTCTGGGCAGCCTTGAACACCTAGGCTCAAGCAAAATTCCCACCTCTGATTCTCAATTGGCTGTGACTACAAGCATGTGCCACCATGCCTGATTATTTTTCATTTTTTATTTTTTTGGTAGAGATGAGGTATTGCTATGTTGTCCAGGCTGGTCTGAAATCCCTATGCTTCAAGAAATCCTCCTGTCATGGCCTCCCATAGTGCTGAGATTATAGGCATGAGCTTCTGCCCCCAACCTGATGATGGTCTTTTCCTTTTTCAACAATTTGAATATGTCATTCAAAAACAACGGCTTTCTGGTGTCCAGTTCTTGTGAGAATGCTGCTGTTAGTGTTACTGTGAATCCTTTGTATGTCATGAGTTCCTGTCTCATGATGCTTTCAAAGGTCTCTGTTTTTGGCTTTTGAAAGTTTGACTAAAATCTGTCAATGTGTAAATATGATGACAGCAGTTTCCTGTCTGGGGTGGCTGCTGCCATGATGCCAGCTGCAGTAAGGGAGGTGCAGTGGGGGCTGTGAGTTCCATGAGCCCACAGGAACTGGGAACAGGTGGAAGCCCTGCTCACTTCCAAGTTGGAGGGGCAGCAGTCCCGCCCTCCCACGTGGAGCTGCAGCTGCCCAGTGACAGCTGGGAACCCAGGCATCTCTGCAGTCTCAGAGGCCTGAGAAGCCCCATTTCCCCAACAGGCTCAGAAGTGTCTGCTCCTGCTGCCTGGCCTCTCCCCACCCCCAGCACCTGATCCAATTTTAGAGCAAAGTTGTGGCCAAGCATGAGCATTGTCGTGACCTGGCCAGGTTTGCACGTGCTTGGGGCAGTGCTGACACACCAGCCCCCTGCTGCCTCAGCTTCTTCCGGACTTTCAGCACCAATGAGCATGGGGAGGCTGAGGGAGAGCTAATGGCGGCTCAGCGTGGGCCTGCAGGCACCCATCAGCAGGAATAGCCTGAGCACTATGGCACTGTAGATGGCAGGCTAATGGCAGCAGGAAACAGGCTCCTGGCTGGAAAGGGGCAGGTCTCTGGTGAAGCCTCACCTTCAAGGCAGGGATAGCCTGAAGCCTGGGGGCTGAGCTGTCAGTTCATGGACCTGAGTTAGAACTTATGGTGCTTTTTCTGGGCCCGCCCATGACTGCCCATGGACCAATCAGCGCACACTTCCTCCACTCTGAAGCTCATAAAAACCCTGGACTCAGCCAGACTTGAGCAGTCAAATGGACGACCTGCCTAAGGAGAGGAGCTTCTCACTGTCGGTGTCCTCTGAGCTGTTCTGTGTCTCAATAAAGCACCTTTTCACCTTGCTCAGCCCTTACTTCTCTGTATACCTCATTCTTTGTGGAGGCAGGACAAGAACTTGGGACCCACTGAATGGCAGGGCTGAAAGAGATGTAATACAAACAGGGCTGAAACACCTTGCTCACCATTTTGCAGGCAATGAGAAGGAGAGAAGAGAGAAGGAGAGAAGAGCTGCAACCTCTTGGGGATCCCAGACCTAGGAGCTCTCCAACCCAGGGCTGTGACACCCTCTTTGGGGCTCTGTGGCTCCTGGCTTCTGGGTGCCATTTGTTCTCCAGTGCTAGCCATGGAAGCTGATTGCAGTACTCCTGGTCCAGCTGTAGCCTCACAAGGAGCTGGCACCTGTGCTGGTGCCTGGAGCTTCCTGCCCCACTGCCGCCAGCATGCCTGGCTGTGCACAGTGGCTGGACCCCATGCTCACTCACTCAGACACTCCTCGCCATTCCTTGCCTGGCTTGCCTTTGGCAGGTGTGGGATCCAGGTGGGTAGTGTGGGCCAAGCAAAGCCTGCCAGGCTGAATCTGCAGAATGAGCCTAGAGGGCCTGAGCAAAAACTTGAGCAAAGGTGCTACTGGCCACAGAGGTTTCTGGCCAGAAAAGTGACACCCCAAGGATCCTGTGACGCATATAATTGAATTTATATTACTTGGAATCTTTGAATTGCTTGAATGTATAAATCATGTTTTCATCATATATGGAGCTTTCTGATTATTTCTTACTCTGCTGTCTCTCTCTGCTCTTCTTATGTCACAATTATTTTGTATGTTGGTATGTGTTGTGGTGTCCCTTAGACCTCTGAGGCTCTGCCCACTTTTTTCATTCTTGTTTCTCTTTGCTCCACAGACTGGATAAACTCTATTGACTTATTTTTTCATTGTTCTAATTCTTTTTTTTAAGTAAATTTAAATCTGCTGTTGAGTCATTCTTATGATTACTTTAAACTTCAATTAATATAGTTCCTAAATCCAGAATTTTTGGGGGGTTCTTTTTTGGAATTTGTCTCTTTTTATTGATATCTTGTGTTTGATGAGATGTCTTTTAGACATAATTATCTTTAGTTCTTTAAATGTATTTAAAGTTGCCAATTTAAAATCTTTGTCTAGTGAGTCCAATACCTGTTATTCCTTATGTTAGCCTCTATTGACTGCTTTGTTTTATTGGTATGGGACATAATTTAATGCTTTTTAAAAAACATTTCTTAAAAACATTGTATTGAAAACTGCATCTTTTAGATAATATGAATTGAATTGTAAGCCTGGGTTTCAGACTCCCCTTTCTTTCCTAGGTTTTATTGGTGGAGGTTATTTCCTTATTATTTCTGTGGTTTGTTTGTTTAGTTAAATGTCCCTGAAAAGAATCTATAAAATCTGTATTCCTTGACATTTATGGCTACTAAAGTCTCTGCTTATTTAGCTTAGTAATTAAGTAATGTTTGGACAGAGATTTCCCTAAATGCCTTGAATCAGTAAGTCTCCGAGACTTTGCCAAGGTCCTCTCTTTCTGGTGTTGGTCATGTGTTCAATGCACTTGTGTGCAGTTTTTCACTCTGCTTTAGCCTTCATTTCCTGTTTGCATTGAGTCTCAAAATCAGATAGTAGTGAGGTATTATTGCATTCTTTGGGCTTTTCTGAGCAGGCACACTGTCACACAGACTTTTTAGGTCCCTAGGAAAATGAAGAGGTTTCAAAGTCACTGTGAACAACTTATTTCTCATATAATTCTTATAAATGTTTTGAATTCTTCTTGTTTGTCCCAACTTGTTATCGTTGGATTTGTCAACTGCAATGTTAAATATTTGAAAGCAATTTTTCAGCAACTTCTTGGGCAATAGAACATTTTTTTGTTGACCAAGCTCAGAATAGAATCTAATAACAATCAGCTGTAGAAATGAGACTTTGACGGGGTGCTCCCATCCATGCCAAACAGTAAAAAATTTCTAGGTATTGACTTTTGAATGAGCTGCATAGTAAGTCTTCCCCCATCCAATGGCTACTAGATTGCTAGATTTTACGGCTTCATGGTTCTGAGGCTGCCATTTTAAAGTCTACTATGCACTTGGGGAGAGGTGGATGGGAAAAGGGCAAGTTAGTATCTCCCAAAATCACTGTTTTTACAAAATTTGGCTGTCTTTGAATAGAGTAGCATGTCTCAAATGATTGCAAGCTTTTGTTTAATTTCAGAGTTCTGAAAAAAAGTATGATTTTCATACTGTTGTCAGTTGTGTAATGCCTTTTTGATTACGTGAATTTTTGAAGGACCTTGTTCTGCCACTCTTTAAGTTCTGCCTTTCTACTTAACCTTTTATAAGGGCTTAGAGGCTGGGTAATTTCCATTCATGGAAAAGTTATGCCTTAAGGCATTCTCTCTATATTAATGTGCCTTAAGACATCCTCTCTATATTAAAATATAGACAGATTTTTTTTTACCAAAAATGTTAATGTTTTAATTCTAACACTAACTTATCAGGTCTCTACCCAAATAATTATTTATCAAAATGTACTTCTTATAGAAGAAAAACAATACATTTACAATATGAGATAATCTGTCATTCACCTATGTATGTATTCACTCACGAATTTATTGTAAACAGATACTTATTGAACAAACAAAAATTTTCTAGACACTGGAAAAACCATGGTGAATAAATTATTACATCATTACTCTAATTAATTTTACATTATATACTTTCATGGAGATCATTAATAATATTGGAAAACTCTTCCTTAACTTCTGTCTTCATATAATAGAAAGACCTAGATATGCCCTCTTCCATTTTTATTTTTGAAATTTAAACAGTTTAAAGTGTAAAATTCACACACATTTTCCATAGCTAAATGTACAGTACATAGCAAGTAGATATCATATAGTCTTTGTCAAGACAATTTTCTATGACAATCTCTCTTAAAGCTGAATAAAGTATGGCCTCTTTTTAAGAAAATAATTAAATTATTGTGAACTCCCAGTCTTACACATATATTATTAAAATATTAATATAATAATACTTTTAAAATCTAGATATGAACTCATGCTTATATTTTCTATGAAGCTATAAAATGAAATCAAATTTACAAATTAAATATTAACAGATCTATACAAATAATACAATTTTAATTAGCTAATTAATATTCTGAATGTTGTGTTAAAGCTTAGTTCCTGAGAGAGGCTTAATTATGATATTAATGTCAACAGAACAAGAAGTTCTTTGGAATTTGTCATTTCTAGATTTATGAGTGACATGTCAGGCTTAAATTATCCTGCCATTTACAAAATCTGGAACTATTGTGGAAACTTAATGTGTACAAGGTGATGACATCACTGAGATTTCACTTGATATGAAAACTTTTTTATGTCACATTTTCAATGTTCAATCCACATTCACCCTTTCAGTTTAAAGTAGGACTACTTGTCACCAAAGCATTAATAAGTAGCACAGCAAACACCAACTCCAAAATTATATGGTGATGCTCAGTTATAAGGGAAATACCCAACTGATCCAAAATATAACAAATATTCCAAAAGAAATTGTGTTCTTCTCCATGCTTCATGAAACACTATGAAGCTTTTAAAAAGAATAAACTAGATTTTTATTCATGGACCTGGAATGAGACACAAGAAATATTATGAAGTGAAAACCTAACATTGAATAACGTTGTTTTATTTAATATATTGTATAATAATATAATACTCTACAGAATAATATACTAAATATTACATACTATATATAAATATTTTATGTTATAAATATATGTGATATTTATAAAACAAATTTTCTATATAAGCATGTATATTACAAATACCTGAAAGAATAAACTCCTAACTGGTTAACTATTTTTACTATTAATAAATGAGAATGAGTGGGGGAGCTGAAAAATTGCTGTTACTTATTATTTTGCACATTTTTATATAAAAATATTTAATCTGTATTATAAAAATATATACCATACAGAGAAAACATATGTTTTAATTCTTTGGGACTGGGAAATTTAGGATAGTAATTAGATAAAACTTTTATAAATGTAAATTGATAAATAAAATTAAGCTTCCAGTGATTGGTTAGACAATAGCAGTAATGAGGTTTGTGTCAAATTAACCTGAATACATAATGAAAACCAGCATTTTCAATTCCTTTAAAAGTTAGGCTCTAAATAAAAGCAATTGAAATTTATTTTAGATTTCTAGTATGGCACTTTTTTTTTTTGAGATGGAGTCTCTCTCATTTGCCCAGGCTGGAGTGCAGTGGTGTGATCTTGGCTCACTGTAACCTCTGCCTCCTGGGTTCAAGCAATTCTCTGCCTCAGCCTCCCAAGTAGCTGTGATTGCAGGCACCCGCCACCACACCCAGCTAATTTTGTATTTTTAGTAGAGATGGGGTTTCCCCATCTTGGCCAGGCTGGTCTTGAAGTCCTGGCCTCGTGATCCACCCACCTCAGCCTTCCAAAGTGCTGGGATTACAGGCATGAGACACTGTGCCTGGCCTAGTATGGTACTATTGATACAGACAAGAGGCAGAAAGATACTCGGTAGAAGAGGGCAGTTCCTCAGCAAAGGCCCTACCCTCAAGCCTGGAAACCACAGCCCTAAATGGGAACAGACATTCATGTATTTGTGCACAAATGTTGCCTTCTGGCCTGCCACACCTCCCTATCCTGTACTCATATAAACCCCAAACCCCAGCCTCCATGAAGAGAAGAGCAGAAGAGTAGAGGAGCAGAAGAATGGCAGAGCAGCAGTGTGGTGTAGCAGCGAAGGAGACAAGAGAAGGAGTGTCGGAATGTCAAGAGGAATTTGGCTGGAGATGGTTGGAGTGGAGATCGGCTGCAGGATGAACGAACTCCGGTAGAAGATCATCTTCCCACTCCATCCCCTTTCCAGCTCCCCATGCATCCTTCTGAGAGCCACATCCATCTGGCAATAAAATTCCCCACATTTACCATCCTTCAATTTGTCTGTGTGATCTGATTCTTCCTGTACATTGGACAAGAAGCTGGTACCAAGAGGGCACTGAGCTGGTTAACACTTAAGCCATCTGCGGATGGCAGAGCTAAAAGAGCACTGTAATACACCCACTGGGGCTTTGGGAGTCATAGGCACTCACCCCTAGACATTACCGTGGCTTGCTCTGGCTCCTGCACCTGCCTGTCTGTGTACCTCCCCTTCTATAAGGGGTTTGAGTGTGCAGTGGCCTAATAGACAAGCCACATCCCTGTTGCACATCCTGCAAGGGGGTTCAGGGAACTCTCTCATTTCGCTATAGAACACTCTCAGTATGTGGTTTAGAAATTTGAGCATTTAACCAATTTCAGGTAAAATAAACATCATTCCATACAAATAGATTTATTCAAAACCCTCAACTTCTAACACCACAATACACCATTTTATGTCTTACATCATAACAAAAGTCAGTTGCTTTACCAAAAACAGGTAAACTCATCTCTCTATTTAGTATTTTCTTCTTAAAGTACTGGTTCATTCTATTATCAACAAGATCCTTTTGTCACAGAGAGAAGTCATAACTTAAGCCAACAACTATTTTTCATAATGTTCATGAAGGTATGGAGTATCTTAGTATAATATAACTTAATTGTAGGTATCTTCTCACCTCTGCCTCTTCTCTCAGCAACATTAATTTTGCATGTTTGTTGTTTCCTGAAAAAGTATGGTGTATTTTATCTTGAAAAAATAATTTACATTTATACAATATAAATATTAAATATATCTATGTGCATATAGAAGAGCTACATTATTTGTATGTTATTTGTACCTAAAAGTTGATACAAACAGGAATTCAACAATGATTTTATCATATATTATATATCACTAAGGGATATATCCCTTAAACTAAGGGATATAGCTAACCTTTAGAATTAAAGCAATTATCTTACCAAAATGATTATCAATGTTTATATGGTAATACTTTTCAGGGAAAAAACACTTAATAAGTACACTTTTGGAAAATAATTATAAATATTAATTGATCTTGTTTACAAATATGTTCAAAACAATAGTGACAGTTTTTAAATATTTTCCAGCACATTTACCATATTTCTTTGCTTTTGATAGCTATGTAATTCTTTACTTAGGTTTAAGAATGTACCCTTTTCCTAAAAGGATATAATTAGATAAATATGTAGCTAAACTATGATAGAAATCTCTTGAGTTAGGTATGATAAATATAATATAGGACCTCTTTTCACATTTAAAAATGATACCTGGAAGCAAGCCTGTTATCTTTCTACAATTTATAAAATTACAGACAAAGGCAGTAGAGAACATTACCTTTTGGCAGGAAAGGAATATTAATTAACAAACTTGGGATCTCAGAAAAGACAGAATATTCCTTTATAGTTATAGGTACCACAGGTGAAACATGGATGATTTAGATTCAAAGATTCTTTGTTTCTGATCTTTTCAGAGAAGTTGATATGGGAAATGAAGTACCTCTGACTCCTTGAAATAAATTACAACCCTAGAGACTTTAGAAGACTGTCTAGGTTCCAGTTTTGTTAACCAGAAAATAAGAATGGCTTTGCCCACTAATCAACATCTCTTGACAAGTAAGTGTTGGCATATTATTTAACATATTTTGTTATATCTATGCAAATAAACATGGGCAATGAAAAAGTTAATGGTATTGAATTCCAAACATTTCAACATCACCTTCTGTGTTTAAACTGTGCCTTAGGAGCAGAGGTTTGATCACAAGGAGGAACTGGGGAACCAAAATTGACATTTTGTTTAACTGCCATCAGGAATAAATATAAATTGAATTTCCTAGAGTTGATAAAGTGTGGCGTACTTTGTACCCTGAGATAAACAAACAAACAGTGTAATAGTTTAAGCATTTTCTTTTTGTTGCTGACTAGGAAGTGAGAAAACAAACTCAGAAGCAATTTCCTTTATCCCTGGGCTGTGCAATGCTGATTTTGGAAGACATGTTACATTCTACGTGGATATAGAAATTATTTGAGATAGAGTCTATTTTCCATAACTGGTATTAACATGCTAACCCTTGTAATTTTGCAGTTTCTTTTGTCCTGAAATACTTTGTGTGAGTGTATTTGTGTGTGTGTGTGTGTGTGTGTGTGTGTATTTGATGAGCAAATCTTTCTGAGGTCTGACTTCCTTGCAAAGTAACCCTTTAGCAAGTGCATTTTGTCTTGTTCTAGTGCTTTTGTCATTGAATCTTGCTTTCATATGGGTAAGTTTAGATATAGGTATTCTGATATGAAACATGAGGTCTTGGGATCGGAAGACGGTCTGTTTATTACTTACAGCACATCTTAGCACTGGTTCTCCTTGCTCCATTTCCCACAGGGCAATAAGGTAAAAACATGATGTTATCTCATGCATGCAGTGGGATTGTGCTGCAGGAGAATGATGATGGAATTATGAGACTTGGAGCATAAGCAGGGTGGTTGGCACATTGATCCATCCTCTCCTCTAGGGAGAGAGAAACACTGGCATATAAACAAATCTCTGTGGAGGGGAGAAGGCTCTCTGGCTTCCTTACCCTGTGTTGTAAACAGACGGGTGGGAAAAAGTCTGTAACTCTCTTCAGAAAAAACAAAAACAAAAAACAAAAAAACCGCTATTGTTCCTGAAACAAACTGTGTGTCCAGCTGCTTATTCTCTTGGCCCAATAACAACATGCAGATGAACTGAGAAAGAATAGAGTTTTTATTTCTGTAACCAGGTACAAGGAGAAGGCCTGGAAAATAACTCCAGACAAACTCGAAGTTACTAAGTTTTCCAGAGCTTATATACCTTCTAAGCTATGTGTTTATGTGTAAGTGTAAATTCATCTAAAGACTTAAGTGATTAACTTCATTTAATCTATAACTAAGATCTGAGTCCTCAATACCTTCCTCTGAATCCTCAGTAAATTTACTTAATTTAAATGGGTACAGGTGCTGGGGTGACTACTTTTATCTTGTCTCCTGCTAAATCATGGAGGTTTGAGGAGTACCTTCAGACTCCCAATAAACTTGTTTGTGGAGGTCTATGAAGTTTCTTCAGACCCCCAATAAAATTTGTTGAATCCTAAGCTGGTCCTATTAAGAACTTCTTCATTATCTTGTCATGATTTAAGGCCCAGGAAAGGCCTAGGCAAAACTCTTGGTGGGCTTTTGTTATATTCCAGTCCTTGTATAATTGCACTGGCTCTGTTAGCTTTTAAAATATTTGACTTAACCACTTAGTGCTGAAACAGTTGTTATGGAGGCCTGCCTGTTCAGCCATTAGGGAGACCTGGACTGCCACACTATCTCTAGCCTTCAAAGCATTTTTCCTATTGAATCAGGTTTCAACAATGTTTGCTAGTTTTCTTTAATAAAAAGCCTGCATGATCCTAGTGTTTTATGTTTTGTAAGCATGAAAATATTAATGAACAATTATCTTCATTAGTTTGAAAACTAAAGATGTCTGTATGTACAAAACTATGAAGAAAAATTCATGAAAATGGGAGATAAATATTTGGGTTTTGTCTTAGATACAGGAAAAAAAATTTCAAGCATGTCATTGTCAATAAAAGTTGATTTTTCTACAAGTCCTCTGTTTATCTACCTAATTAATAACTGTTACTGAATAGGTCAAACTGGATATACCATTTGGCATCATAACATAGTAAAGATGTATATCTGAGTGTTTCTGTGATTTGAGTCCAAAGAAAAATAACAATAACTTTTGGGTTATTCTTAATTTTGCAACATCTTAGTTCTCTTAAGAAAGATCCTGTGAAGTTGACCATATCTAAAAAGTATACATAAATATTTGATAATATATTTTATACCTGAATTTACTTTTATGATTTCATAGTAAACTTATCACTTATGGGAAACAATTTTTCTTTTTATATGAATTACTTTTCTACATTAATTATATGTTGTGATGGCAGTAATATATGATCATGCTCCTAATACTTGACTGTGGTCAAATTCATGATGAAAATTCCTGTTGTACCTTTGCATAAACAATTGGTAAACACAATTTTATATTATTAGCACAGAGCAACGTATAGTTCTAGCATCTTATTTAAGATACTACCCTACTGTGGTCTGGCTGTTTGTATCCCCTTCCAAATTCAGGTGTTGAAATCATAACCCTCTAGATGATGTTATTAGAAGGTAGGGCCTTTGGGATGTGATTAGGTCATGAGAATGGAGTCCTCATGAATGTAGAGTTCTCATAAAAGAGGCTCCAGGTGGGCCCTGCCCTTCTTCCTTTATGTGAGTACTTAGCTAGGGGATGGCCATTTATGAACCAGGAAGCAGACTTTCACCAGACACTGAATCTACCTGCCCGTCAATCTGGGAATGCCCCACCTCTAAAATTGTAAGAAATCAATTTTTATATTGATTTCTTTTGATTTATATTGATTTATATTGATTATATAGATCAGCCACCTGATCTGTAGTGTTTTGTGGTAGCAGCCCAAGGAGACCAATATATACATCTTCTGCCCTATTAAAAATTATTTTTAAGGACATTGTTTCCCTTATTTAGCAATTTGAATAAGATCATTTTTCAGAATATGCATGGGAGTGTGAATTTAAGTGAAATTCCTGGAAGTCTGACAAGGGATAATCAACGTAATTGTGAATAAATTGCTTATGTGAGGCAAGTTGCTGAGGGATAATTCAGTTCTTTTAGGATTTTTTAAAGTAATCTCAAATAAAACTTGCACCTTTCTTTCAATGTTAGATACATAAAAATCTTGCTGAGTGATGAATATCATGGCTCTTTAGGTTTTTGCACCTGCTTTGAAAGGATAGTTAAGGCTCAAGTAAAATTATTGTAGGCACTTGAAATTTCTCACCTGTGAGAGACAAAAAGCTGCAGTAAGTGAGAGTCCTTGGAGACCACTATAAGAGATTCATTTGTAAATAATCTCAAGTGCTTAAGAGATAACTTGTAGAAGAAAGTGTTCGATATTTGGATTTTTTTGTATTACTATAGCAATTGTGAGAACAAATGATTTTTGCTTCTTAAGTATGTTTTTGGGAAATCACACTTATAATGACTGTCTTTTAAAAGTCTTACATCTCAACAAAACCTATAGGCGAGTTAAAATGAAGATTAAAGAAGAAACATTTAGATTAGAAAACATTTAGATGGAAAGAAATTTATTGTATAAGGTCATTATTTTGAGTGCTTAATAGAATTCTGAGCTTCCTGACAATTTACACTCTCTCTTAATGCCAAACATCTCGGTTTTATATTTATTCTTTATTTATTCTTTTAATCTCAAACTTATATTTTTCAGACTAGTTTTCTCTAACACACTAACTCTAACTTCCATGTATGTGCTGTTTAGCACCCCTTGTTTATTTGTAGGACTTATTAACACTAAATACTTAAATACATAGCTATCTGCTTAATGTCTGTTTCTCCACCCGAAAAACTAGTTCCATGATATTATAAACCTTTATTTTCCACTGCATTCTTTGAAGTGCCAATGACATTCCTTTAGATAAAATTCCCAAGAAATCTCACATTGAGAATAGGTAGTTATATCATCACACATAAATTATCCTAAAAGGAAAGAGATCCAGCAAAGTCATTAGAAATGAAGAAAGTGATAGCCCTAAAAAACTGTCTTCTTTTACAGTAATGGTGGGTGACTAGACTTCTATCACCTTGAGTAAGAAGAATAAAATGCTTCATTTTTCTTTGTGCTTTCAACATATTTTAAATAAGTGCATGCTCTGAACACAAAGTACTTAATTAGTATTAACAAGACTAATGAATAAATAGATTTATGTTAGTTGTCTTCCTTATCCAGGCCATGGAGATGCTGATAGCACAAGGAAGGGTCAAAAATATCTTATCCATAATTCTGACTTTCTGATATTGAGGAAAAAGAGTAATAGTCATGGAATAAGCCCTGACTCCTCTTTACATTAGTGTACTTTTACCTTGATAGTGTACAGTTATAAATGGATACTTACTAAGTTTGTATTTGTTATGGATCAATAATTACTCGAAAAATATTTATTTAAATCATCACAATTATAGGATCTGAATTACTTGCACAAGCCAGTAAGATATATTTTTCTATAGATATGTTTGAAAATAATAAATGTTTTAAAAATTATATCAGTTCAAGACCCATATAGATAACATATTTGACTAAGTTTTACTTACTGAAATGATCATGTAAAACAGACTATACTCTAGACACCTTGATTAGATTAAGGCTACTCAAGATCCATTTTATTCAATGATTACAGATTATGCTTTATTTTTAGTTACTTTATTAGAAGGCTAATCTCATTTACTCTAAATCAGTTTTTCCAGTTTGCATTATTGGAAGGCAGTCTTTACCCCAGTTATTGGTTCCCTTATGTCATTCCCTGTATACTGATTAAAATCTCTACAGCTTTAAGTTGGGAAGCACGAATATGTGTATGTGCCCGCACACATGAGTGCACACACACACAAACTGCAGAAATCTACAAAGTTGACACATCACATGCTTCATCCTAATGTTTTTACTGGGCCTATGTTTCTTTATTGTGCTTTATTTGTGTTTCTATGGAGTTGTGTGAAAATCTGTTAATTCAATCTGTCAGTCATCAATTGCACACCTGCTAATGTATGTTCTTATTGTAGTGACTACATTTCAGACTTTGCAAGCACGACTGAATTTTGCTTTTCTTCATAATACTTTCTACTTTGCATTTACCATTGGTTCAGCAGTGGTATTATTTCTTAGGCAAACAAGAGGCTATTGTGAATGTAAAGGCAGGTTTTTCACTTCCACTATTCCAACCAAAGTATCAAAATCAAGTTTGCTTTTAGAAGGATATGAATGAAGCATTGCTTCATTGGTTTGTGTTTCATGTCCTGAAAGTGCTACTTACCAGCTCACAAATGCTGTTATTACTAACATCGTAGGCATTATATATATCTGCTACTATCATGTATTCAGTAGACTGCACAAACGCTTTTCACATAAGAATGTATTTGCACAATGTGTGAACATGTTTTGAATGAAATAATTAAGCCAGCAAAATCTAAACATTACCTACTGACCATTAACACTCAGTTCTAAATTCTATTCAACTTTCAGTTACCTCTAATAATGGAATAACAAAAACATTAAATAACAAAGAGTCTATAGGCTATTATATTTCATTTTGAAATGAGGCAACTAGTGCATAAAAACTAGTGATCTAAACAGTTTTGGAATCAAACACAATGAGTTAAATATTTTTATTTGGGTTATGTGAATAAGTAAGTGGCTTATAGAATTTTTCACTTCACTCAAGGATTATTTCCTATAATTCAGCCAACATCTGAGAAATATATTTCTTCAGAGCTGCTGCCACCTATAAATCTATGACCTATTTTTAAATGCATGTGACATTCAAGTTTAAGGAATTATATTCATTGCCTATCCTTATTTTCTGTTTATAATATTAACTGGACTTATGTAAGTATAATAATAACAATAGTAATAAACATTTATCTAGAAAGAAATAATACTGTTTCCAGTAATTATTTTATTAATTTTCACCACACTACTCAGTGGAAGGAGAACAATAGTGCTAAATTCAGGAGGATGCCTTAGTAATATGCTGAAATACATAGTGGTCTTGCTCTTGCTACTACCTTCTGAAAAACAAGCACACAAGCAAAGCAGATACTAACTACCTAATGTTAGAGCAGTCATACAGGCAGTTTTTTTTTTAATTAAGTAATTTTATCTGTTAAATAATATATAAATGCAGGAAAATTCTAAATGCTAGAAAAGTTTACTAAATGAAGAGTTTCTAAGCATAAGGAAAATTCCCTTCAGTTTCAGTAAAGTTATTT
The DNA here is from genome assembly GCF_028858775.2 of Pan troglodytes. Lineage (NCBI taxonomy): Eukaryota > Metazoa > Chordata > Mammalia > Primates > Hominidae > Pan > Pan troglodytes. The sequence goes on along the minus strand of NC_072401.2, from coordinate 162,955,314 downwards.
ATGACACAGGGTATATTTGTGATTTTGTGTTAGCTTTTATTATTTCCTGCTGTCATGTATCTGTAGATACAGGGCTGCTCATAATTTGCTTTTTAACCATACTTTCTCACCAACAGGCAGCTTCCTACAAATATGGCATGTCTAAAGGATTTCTCATTTATTCTAACTTTTCCAGCTCTTTCTTCATGGTAAACGTGTCCAAGAAAGCTCATGTTAATCCCTGGACCGTGTTGCGGTTGCTTTAAAAAAGGGGTGATTATTTTTCTTTTCAGGATGTGCTGCCTCCTTTAGAAAATAATTTTTAGCCACACATCCCTGAAATCTGAACCTGTAGGGGTTCTCTTTAGCCTCCTTGCAACCCTCTGTCATCTTGTTTTTTAAAGATGGATTTTGTATATCACTCTCTCACATTCCCTGTGGTATTTGACGATTTATGAGAGAAGCAGGCATTTCCCATTTATACTCTACAATGTAACTACTATAAATAAGGTGGTGTGGTGGTGTTGTTGTTTTGTACTGAGTCAAAATAACTAGGTCAGTGCATTGAAATGGAACCTAAAGATAAAGATAAAATAAATGTGTATGCACAGTGTAGAAAATATTCATAAATATTTAGATTTTTCTTACAGCAACTTTAACTTCAAATATGTATACTAGGAATATCTAATCAGATAAACAGGAGGTTAAGAAGGCTTGCTGTGTTTTAGAACAGAGATGGCCCAGAGATGATCCACGGGGGTCCAAATTAGGTGTAACTATGTTATTTTTATTAATGTATTGGGTATAATTTTGTCTGTATTTTGAACAAATAATTATTGTCTAGACATTTTTGTATGGTACTGTCAAGGGAACAGGGGATATCAAAGTGAAAATATGCAGTCTTTTATCTTTATGAGCTTGCAATTAGTAGGAAAGGTGAGCTAGTTTTTAAGGCACAGATTCCTAGTCTTTCAAACAGTAAAAGGAAACATTGTTGCGTGAATTTGAGTACAGAGAGAATGCTTTTATTAAAGAGCTGGTTCTTGAAGATAGGACTTATTCAAAACAAGAAAGAATGAAAATATTCCAGAAGAAGAAAGAGCATGGGTGATGAGAAAATACGTGGTGCCCATATAAAAAGAAAGTAAATACATTTGGCTGAAGCCTTGAAAATACAAAAGATTTTAGTTGAATAGAGGTTTTAATAGTTTTTTAGAAACCCTCAAATACCAGGCAAAGAGGTGTTATCCTTTTTCCTTAGGCAGTGCAAAAACAATGCTATAAAATACAGAGATAGGTTTTATTAATGAGGAGATTTGAATGGATGTCTTATTTGAACAATTTTAAGTTTCCAAAATATTTGTGTTTCTTTTTCAAAACTTTTGAAACAAAACAGACATAAAAATATCTAAAGTGTATGGTTTTTCTGCTCACAAAATAACTTCTACATAGGCATAATTTTAGAAAATAGAGTTTCCTCTGCTTTTCATGTATCAGTGAGGAAAATATTATATATTTTGCCCCTCTTGCTAAATTGCTGTCCATTATGGAAAGATAAGTATGAAAACATATAAGGTTTTCTTCTGTTTTTACCTTCATTAGGAATTTCAACTAGTAATTAGCAAAATTGACAATACTGCAATGAAGATAACAAATCTCAAACTTTGGAGCTTTCACTTTCATGAGATTTTTCCAAAGCCTAGGCAAGGGCTCAGGATGTTTGTTCTTCAAGTTCTATATTTTTATAAGATTTTCAAAGTAAGATTTTAAATACAATTACTAAAAACTACTACCTCTTAATTGTTTATCTTGCTTTCTGTCACTTTTTCTCTCATACTGGCTGATATTGGACAAAAGCATGGGCCCTTTTGAGTCCAACTAAGGACTCAAAATCCCTTATTGAGTCCTTGTTGAGTTGGGGAATCTTCTACTTTTGGTTTAGTGGAATGTATTTCTAAGACTTGCAAAGTATGGCTGGCCATTCCCATTTTAGGAATTACTCTACACTCTACTGGATTACCTAGCATTGTGGCACAGGACCAAAGGAAAAAAAATTACACCATGCAAATTTAATCTATAGCTCAAGCATTTGAAATTATGTGGATAGCACAGAAAGAACAAAAATCAGACATATGGATACAGAAATTATTTTGTGAAAAAATGCTCTAATTGTGAAATCTATAAATTGTAAGTGTAGTAGTCAGTTGGACTACTTAGTCAGAATGGACATTCTCTCCTGTCTGAGTATTTCTATAATTCAATTTTTGCTGTTGTGCCAGATGGATGAGTGAATGGTGGAATGGGTGGATGGATGGATGGATGGATGGTTGGATGGATGGATGCATGCATGCATGGATGCATGGGTAGAAAACCAGGTAAATAATTTAGAGGAGTGGTCAGGAATTGTTTAAAATAGAAATCATCAATGTTCATGTTTTTGCAACACAAACTGGTTTCAATACTTCACACAGTGAATGTTTTTGTGTGTGAAGTTGCATATTATATGAATCTGTGTGCATTAGGTTCTGTTTAAGGGTGCTTCATGGTTCTTTGTTTTTTTTTCTGATAAAGTTTGGCATTCCCAAAAGAAATGACATGCAAAATTGCCTCTGGTGTAGCAAAATGGCTTGAAAAAGCAAATATTGTAGTGACAAAACTGCTACACATATAAAGAAAGCAATGTAAGTAATATTACAGTAATTTAAATGTATGTTTTTGTAGCTTCATACATAGTAGAAAATTACAAATGCTTTTGAACTATTTCATGTTTGCCTTTATTTCAAAATAATTTTAAATAGTTTTTACAATCATTCATTCTATAAAAATTAAGTATAACTAAAAGGGAGTATCCCGGCTGAATCCATAAGTGTTAAAAATAAGATTGCTGGAAGCATCAAAATGTCAAATATTTGCTCAATTTGTTTTTGTGTTTTATTAGGCAATTAACTTGGTTGACTCAAACAACACAGTGTCTTATGTGGAAGCTCAATCCTAAATTCAGTTCTTTAATTCTTAGCTTTAGCTCTTTGGTGTCTGCCCCATGTTTGTATGGTTCAAGGGTAACCTAGATATTTAGGCAATGGTTATACACAGATTTTGGAGCATTCTTTCTCTGGTTCTCTCCTTCCTCAGGTTTCTCTCCCATTGTCCAGCCCTATGGTTGTCTAAAACTCAGTACTTTTCTTCCTCATGCCAGAAAGATTTCACATTTTCTTTCAAAGATTCAGCTATCCAATTAGCACTGCCAGCAGCCTGCCTCAGGCCAAAAGTCATAAAATCCACTCTGGGGCATTCCCTTCCTTCAAGTGTCATCCAGTTGGGTTGCTTTGTTCACCTTCGGTATCTTTAAGATTTCGGTATTTACTCTAGAGTTTATTTTTAATTTACAAAACATTTGTTTCTGTAGAAGCTTAGTAGGCCAAAACCTAAATGGTGGTTCTCTACCAGTCATTGAGAATGTGGCAAGTTTCTGAGTCCTCAGAGCTAACAAATGTGAAAGACCACATTCTGTCTCTTAGAGGTTTTTAGTTGAGCTCCTTAGCCTCATCCTACACACTCTGAGAGTCTGACCTATGCTATGAGGGAGAGACTGTGTTTGTGTTGTCAGCACTCCCTTGTATTTCAAGCAGTGTGACACTGTATGTTGTATGATTTTACTTTGTATTTATGACCCAGACATCCAGACTCCCGTGTCACTCCAGGATTCAGAATACATCAAATGTTCCAGGGGTAAATCCAGCCTTGTTTTTTGTGTTGGTGAATGGTCAGGCCAGTTCAAGTAACCTTGATGATTTTCATCCCCCCTCACCCCCAGAGAGAATGTTCTGTTGAGCTAATCCTGATTATCATGTCACATGGAGTGTTCTCATTGTCAAAACTTGAAAACCACTAAGATATCGGTCAATAGGTGAATGAATAATTGAACCGTGAGTGATACATCCACATAATAAAATATTATTCAACAATAAAAAGGAATGAAATTTCAAGCCAATGAAAGCCATGGTTAAACTTTAAATGCATATATTGCTAAGTGAAAAACAGTCTAAAAAGTCTACATACTGTATAATTGCAACGATGTGATATACTGAAAAAGCCAAACAGACTATAGTGATAGCAAAAACATCAATGGTTGCCAGTGTCTAGAGTAGGGCTAGGGGAATGGTTAAGAGAAGAATAGGTGAAGCACGGATAATTTTTAGGGCTGTGAATATAATTTTGTAATGATGGATAAATGGCACTATGTATTTGGCAAAACCCATGGAACTGCACAGTAGAAAAAGTGAACCCTAATGCCAACTATGAACTTTCATAATGTATCAATATTTGTTCGTGAATTGAAACAAATGCTCAACATTAATAAAAGCTGTTAATAATGGGAGAAATTGGGCAGGCAGAAAAAGAGTATATGGAAACACTAGGTCTGTCTAATTATTCTGTAAATCTAACACGGCTCCAAGAAATAAAATATATTAATTAAAAAAATAGTAAATGTGAAAAATATGATTTCCTCTATCAATGTTTTTTCTATTTTCAGCAGGAGTCACAACTGGTCATAATCTACTGCATCCTGTTCATACGTAGGATGAAAGAAGTCTCAAATAAGTGGAATTTTAAAGTAATGCTTGAATAAGTTATCCTATGGAAACTTCAGGGCTTGCTCTCTGTGAACTAAATGGCTCATGGACGAGTACTGTGTAAGCACTCTTCACAAAATGAGAATAGACATCTGGAGCACCTGAGTGTTTCACTGTTAAAACTCTTATTGCTTGATATAGCTGGAAGATGACTTCCGCTAATCTTACTCAGTGAATGGAGCATTAGGCCATGAGTCTAGTTGTGTGTTGAATATTTGAATTCTGTTGTGGCTACAGAATATGTACCATAGGGAAAATGTTTAACAGTAGTAAGCCATAGTATTTGTAATATACCTTAGTTTTTAGAACAGTTTTAGATGCACAGAAAAAATTGAGAAGAAAATAATCTGTTCTCATATACCCTGTATAAAGTTGTCCCTTTTATTAACTTCTTATACTAATGTAGTACATTTATTAAAATTATTTAACCAATATTGATACATTATCATCAATTAAAGTCCATAGTTTATTCATGTATCCTTAGCTCTTACTTAAGTCTGTTGTATTGCTCAACAGTTGCATCCAGAATACATTGCTTTTAATTGTCCTGGCTTCTTGACTTCCTCTTGGCTGTGACAGATTCTCAAACTTTCCTAGTAATTTTTTATCTTAACAGTTTTGAGGAGCACTGGTCAGATATTTTGTAGGAGTGCCCTTTATTGGAGTTTCTCTGATGTTTTTCTCATGATTATACTTAGATTAGGGGTTTTGTGAGGAAGTTAGCAGAGGTAAAGTGTCATTTACATCAAATATCCAGTGTGTGCTTTACCAACATTATTTAATTGTTGACATTGAGCTTGATCACCTGGCTGAAATAGTGTTTCTTAAGTTTCCTCACCGTCAAGTTATGTGTTCTTCCACCCTCATTTCCATATTTACTCTTCAGAAGAAAGTCAGTATGTACAGTGTGCAGTTAAGGAGTGGAGAATTATGCTTCACCTTCTTGAGGGCAAATATCTACATAAACTATTTGGAATTCTTTCTTAAGAGATTTGCCTTTTCTCCCTCATTTATTTCTTTTTCAGTCATTTGTTTACATTAGTATGGATTCATAGATATGTATTTTATAATTTGGGTTATAATCCTATTCAACTACTTTATTTTTTCATCAAATTGTTACAGCATTTACTATTGGAAGCTCTTTGGTTGTCTCCTGTGCCTCTTTTGACACACTCCAATCAATGCATTTTATTTTTTAAATTTTTTTTGAGCATTTTCTTACTTTCTGGCACTACCAGATTCTCTAGGCTCATTTTGAATGTTTCCAGCTCTAGTTCAAAAATCAGCCATTTCTCCAAGGAGACCTAGTGCCTTTCATTGAAGAATGTTATTGTAAACAAAGATCTGGGTGCTGAGTTTGCTGTTACTCCTGGGGTGTCATTTCTTTTAAGTCATCCATAGCATTTTTATATCAGTAACAAAAAGATATCCTGAATTATATTACTACAAAAATGATACAGCAGTCAAAGAAAAAACCAAGATTTAAATCCAAGGAGAAAACAAAATGAAAATGTATGAAAAACAAAGTTTATAGACAGTCCAGTATTTAATGAATGAGTAGCTGGTGAGTTGATTTATATATTCAATACTTAGATGGTTTTGCTTATCCTAAATGTACAAAACTGCAGCAATCCTTGGATACTGTGACATAAAGATAATGCTCACCTAGAATTAGAGAATTTTTTTTTCATAAACAGGATTTCTAAGATGACTGATTTTACTGATAATTCTGTTTTTAGATAGCCAAGAACAGAATTACATATAACTTGGAATTCTAAAAGTTTATCAAATTGTTCTAATTATTCTATTTTTAATGCTTATTTTTGACCTACAATATCTGCTTTAAAATTAGAATGCCTCAGTTCTCTGAAATTATTGTAACCTTTCTAATCACTTTTTTTGAGACAGAGTCTCGCTCTCTCACCAACTGGAGTACAGTGGTGCAATCTCGGCTCACTGCAACCTCCGCCTCCCAGGTTCAAGCGATTCTCCTGCCTCAGCCTCCTGTAGCTGGGACTACAGGCATGCGGCACCATACCCAACTAATTTTTGTATTTTTAGTAGAGACTGGGTTTCACCATGTTGGCCAGGATGGTCTCAATCTCCTGACCTAGTGATCTGCCCACCTCGGCCTCCCAAAGTGCTGGGATTACAGGAGTGAGCCACTGCACCTGGCCTCTAATCACTTATAAGGCATAGATATTATCATAAATGTACTTAAGAAATGTGTAACTCACACACTAATTTAGACAATAAAGCAATATGGAGTGACTTCTTATGAATTACATACCACATAACAATTATTTTCAATTCCTAACTATAAGTAATTTTAGAAAGAAATAAAAAAGACATTTTTAAAGCTTCGTTCAATATAATTTGGTATAAATAAGAAATTATTTATATCCTCATTATAATTTCTAAATCTGAAAACCACAAAAATTGATTAAGAAAAATAAAAATCCACAATTGGATAAAAATGCAATAGAAAATCAAATTAAAGATGTCTAAAAGTACATATTCTAAAATTAGTAATTGCTTTAACTGCAGAATTAACACTTTAAGAATGAATTAACAGAAGAATAACACTTCAAATAAAACACCATGAAAATGTGACCCAGAAATAATAGACTTATTTGGAAAACTTGACCAAAAATATTATTTACAATGGTACAACCCATAATTCATCAAAATTGGCATTAACCCTAACTTCTTATTGAATATGAGCTTAAAAGTCAACATGGCAAAAAAATAATAATTTTTGAGTAAAATTATATTTTAAAAGTGCTGTTATGCTCTTAAGGAAAAAAGTAATTAATTTCACTTAATGAATTTTGCTGCACAAATTCTTTCCCAAATATTAAAAATGTTTGTATTATTTTGATAAAACACTTGTTTTCATATGACTCAATTTAAATATTTTGGGTCAACAAAACAGAAATGCCAATAGGTCCACTAAAGATTAAGATAGCAAATTTTGAATCATCCTATATATAGGTCAACACAAATCTATTTGAGTTCAGATTATCTGAAGTAATTGTTCTCATTTGGAATAATTTCTTTACTTCCTTAGAGTTTTTGGGTACTATTGGTTTCATCTGATGATTTTGTTAAGGTACTCTAGAAACAAGATATTCAGATGAATACCTTGGATACTGGTGTTCTAGAAACAAAATATTCAGATGAAGCCAATGTATTAAAATAAGAAGAAAGTTGAATTGCATTTCTCGTAAGGATTTTAATATGAGACCTCTGTGAGTTAGTGCTAGAATATAGCTAAATAAGAATTGTGGTGAATTGATATGGTTTGGCTCTGTGTCCCTACCCAAATCTCATCTCAAATTATAATCCCCATGTGTGGGAAGAAGGGCCTGTTGGGAGGTTATTGAATCATGGGGGGTGACTTCCTCCTTGCTGTTCTCATCCTAATGAGTGAGTTCTCACAAGATCTGATGTTTTAAAAGTGTGTGGCAGTTCCCCCTTCTCTATATATATCCTGCGACCATGTAAGATGTGCCTTGCTTCCCCTTTGGCTTCTGCTATGACTGTAAGTTACCTGAGACCTCCCCACCCATGCAGAACTGTGAGTCAGTTAATCCTCTTTTTTCTAAATATAAATTACCCAGTTTCAGGTAGTTCTTTATAGCAGTGTGAAAACAGACCAACACAGAAAATTGGTACCAGGAGGGTTTGGCACTGCTATAAAGGTACCTTAAAATGTGGAAGCAACTTTGGAGCTGGGTAATGGGCAGAAGTTGGAGCAGTTTGGAGGGCTCAGAAGAAGAGAGGAAGATGTGGGAAAGTTTGGAATTTCCTAGGGACTTGTTGAATGGTTTTGACCAAAATGCTTATAGTGATATGGACACTGAAGTCCAGGCTGAGGTGTTCTCAGATGGAAATTAGGAACTTATGGGGAACTGGAGTCAAGGTCACCCTTGCTATGTTTTAGTCATGATACTGGTGGCATTTTGCCCCGGCTCGAGAAATCTGTGAAACTCGGAACTTGAGAGGGGTGATTTAGGGTATCTGGCGAAAGAAATTTCTAACCAGCGAAGTGTTCAGGATGTGTCGTGGCTGTTTCTAAAAGCACACAGTCACATGCCTTCACTAATGGATGGTCTGAAACTGGAACTTATATTTGAAAGGGAAAAAGAGCATAAAAGTTTGGAAAATTTGCAGCCTGGCCATGTGGTAGGAAAAAAAATCTGAGGAAGAATTGAAGGTTGCAGAAATTTGCATAAGTAATGAGGAGCTGAACGTTAATCACCAAGATAATAGGGAATATGTCTTCATGCCATTTCAGAGGCCCATAAAGGCAGCCCCTCCCATCACAGGCCTGGAGGCATAGGAGAAAAAAATGGTTTTATGGGCTAGGCCCAGGGCCTCACTGTTCTTTGCTGCCTCAGGACATGACACCCTGTGTCCCAGCCACTCCAGCTCCAGCTGTGGCTATAAAGGGGCAATGTGCAGCTTAGGCCATTTATTCAGAAGGTTCAAGCCCCAAACCTTGGCAGCTTCAATGTGGTGTTGGGCTCATGGGTTTTCTGTGCAGAAGACAAGAGTTGAGAGTTGACTCCCAAACCTCAACTCTTCCTAGATTTCAGAGGATGTATAGAAATGCCTGGATGTGCAGGCAGAAGTCTGCTGCAGGAGCAGAGCCCTCATAAAGAATGTCTACTAGGGAACTGTAGAGGGGAAATATGGGTTTGGAGCCCCCCACACAGAGTTCCCACTGGGGAACTGCATAGTGGACCTGTGAGAAGAAAGCCACCATACTCCAGACCCCAGAATGGTAGATCTACTGACAGCTTGCATTGTGCACCTGGAAAAAGCGCAGGCACTCAACACCAGTCCATGAAAACTGCCATGGGAGCTGTACCCTGCAGAGCCACAGGAGTAGAGCTGTCCAAGACCTTGGGAGCCTACCCCTTACATCAGCATGCCCTGGATGTGAGACATGGAATCAAATGATATTAATCTGGAGCTTTTAGATTTAGTGACTGCCCTGCTGTTTCAGACTTTGATGGGTCTTGTAGCCCCTTTGTTTCGGACAATTTCTCCCTTTTGGAATGGGAGCATTTACCCCATGCCTCTCCCCCAATTGTATCTTGGAAGTAACTAACTTGTTTTTGATTTTATAGGCTCAGAGGCAGAAGGAACTTGCCTTGTTTCACATGAGATTGTGGACATGGACTTTTCAGTTAATGGTGGGATGAATTAAGACTTTGGGGACTGTTGGGAAGGCATAATTGGTTTTGAAACATGAGAAGGACATAAGATTTGGGAGGCACTAGAGGTGGAATAATATGGTTTGGATTTGTGTACCCACCCAAATGTCATCTCAAATTGTAATCCCATGTTGGGGCAGGGACATGGCTGGAGGTGATTTAAGCATAGGGGCAGACCTCCCCCTTGCTGTTCTCATGATAGTTAGTGAGTTCTCATTAGATCTAATGGTTTAAAATTGTGTGGCATTTCCCCTTCTCTATCTCCTGCCACCACGTAAGATGTGCCTTGCTTCCCCTTCGCCTTCCACCATGATTGTAAGTTTCCTGAGGCCTCCCCAGCCATGCAGAACTGTGAGTCAATTAAACCCCTGTTTTTATTTTTACATATTTTTTTTAAATAAATTATCCAGTTACTGGTAGTTCTTTATAGCAGTGTGAAAGCAGGTTAATACATGAATCTATCTATTTTGTATATTTTTAAGAATAAAATGAAAATGTGGAATGATAGTAGAACAAATAATTAAGAAAAGATGCAACATTTTCAGATTTGCTTGAATTGAAACCAGGTTCATCAGTTAAACTTATAGGCAGAGCCATCATCAGTTAAACTTATAGGCAGAGCCAGTTTCATCCAAAAATATTACATGGTATTTTTTATTAATATTTTTCTAGAATCCATGAAATTGTTAGGTATTTGCATTATGCAAATGTTAAAATGCAAATACGGAACCTCTTTTATGATTTTGATTCTTAAACACTGAAAAGTAAGAAGAAATAATTTCTGAAGAAATTTGCTTTATAAATTTCTCAAAGGTAATCTCAGCTGTTGCTTGCAACTGCCACTAATTCGAGTTTTCATTTAAAAAAAGTCCTCTATTAATCTCTGGACACACTGTATAACCAATTTAGTTACTGATTTAAGAATGTTTTTCTTGCAGCATACAGAATTTATATGCAAAATGTGTGAAATTATCATTTCTCCTCCATTTTTCAAAGACTATAGGCGTTTAAGTACATATTTAGTCATTTTTGTCATCAGTTCACTCAAACATGCTTCTTTTTCTTCAGATCTTATCACTACATATGATACATAAGGTCTATGGGTGTGGGCTTAATATTGGACCAGGGAAAGAGTAGTGTTTTCTTAGACTACTTCTAGACAAAGGAGAGTTGTTTTCATAGTACTTAGAATTATAGTCAACCCCTATAATAAAGGCAATTATATTTGCTGAGAATATATTTTATTGGCAGTGGTTTCATAGAGCCATATGGGTAGCTCTATTTTCTTCTTGGCTTCAGCTACATTTGTTTGCCTCTTCCCCATAAGATTGCCTTAGATGTCTTACTTATAATATTTTAAGCAGTCTCAAGTCCAGTGAGCTATTGCAACACTATGGCCTTGACAATAACTAAAAGTTTTCTCACCTTGGAATAGCAGGTAAGTGTGAATATATATTCATGATCTAATGAATCTATAATCATGTTTATGTACCAGCTGTTTGCCTTTTCTCAGCTGGAGTGAATTTTCTCTTGCTTTTTATTAACTCTCTTGGAAGAAGAAAAGAAAAAATTCACAGGCTATGAAAAGAGTCTTTTGATAAATATAGAGTTCTGACATTATGACTTTTCAAATATATATGCACCATGATGAAACTCAATATTCTATGTGTACAAAATATATTTATGATATTTATTTTAATATTCTAACTTATTTTAGTTGGAGAATTTAGTAAATATACAATATGTGACTACAAATAAAACTGATTAGCATAAGGTGCATTAATCATCTTGTTTTTTCTGTCACATCTCACAATCAAAGCCTTCCTAGATAAATCCTGCTTAAACAGGTTCTGTATTTTCTTTGTTCTATTTTCCACTGAGTCTACTTCTCTAATTTTCTGATCTCAACATAATAGTTTCATAAAATTGCTAATGTCTTAGTAGAATATGCCAAAAATGCTGAATAAATACATTAAATGTGTTCAGAATTTGAATGGCTTAGAAAATAAAATGAAGATGTTAATTTCTTAGAAAGCTATTCTGAAGATTAGGAAAATGTTTATGACCTTTAAACTAAGACCAATATGACACTTCTATGCTAGTTATAGCTACATGTAGATATATGTAAAATTTGGCTCATACTCCCATCCAGCCCAGGGATTGCAGAAATGTCATCTACTTAACCCAGGTTTCAGTAAATTCTTGGATCCTAACATTTTCATGGCTGCCTCAGCCTGTAAAACTATAGTGACTTAATCAAGAAATCCAGCCACACAAAGAATATTGTGAATACAATAGATGGCCCTTATGATTTCACAGGTGTGGTACAGCGTACATCGAATGATCATATCTTTGTTTCCCTGGTCAGTAAAATACTCTTCTAAACCCAACAGCAAAAATAAGAAGTGGTTCTAAGTTCTTCATTAATTAATTCATTTATTTAACAAGTGCTCATGAACACCTGCTGAGAGAGTTACTTTACTGGATCCTGAGAATTTAGCTGTGAGAACAGAATAGTCAATTATTTTTCCTTATGAGATTATGTAGTCTACTGCACAGTTACAATGAGTAGATTAATAACAATTTCCTATGGCTTGAGCACATGCTGGAAACACATCATCTACCCAAATAACTTCCTTTACATAAAACAAATATAATTAGCCTATGATCACATAACTTTATTTATTTTGTTACAAATATTATGAAGAGGGAATGGTTGTTAATTTTGAATATTTGGCAAATTGTTCATAGATTTGGTTTTTCTTATTTTAAACTAATTTATTAATGCAGTTCACTTTCTAAATGCATAATCTAAATTTCTTGATCGTGTAATATAATTCTTATTTTCAAATCAAGACAAGCATTTTAAAATTGCAGGTGCAATATATAATTAATATTCAATTATTAATATTTGCATTCTAATTTAGTCTCCTTTTATCTAAATTTCTGATTATCTGCTTAGAACAGCTTTCCACAAAGAAGGAATTTAAAAATATTTAACATTTGATGCTAATTTGCTATAAAATATAAATTTTTAAAATTATAGTTCCACTAGCCTTGTATGCCCATCCTATCACTTGTAGCCTCTTATTTATACCTTAATTTAAAATTTTTGTCTAACTTGAAAGAAAATAAGAATCCCATGTAATTTTTAAAATTTAGTAATTATTTGATTGCTAGTATGGATAAACATGTTTTTGTATGCTATGAAATGTATTTATCATTTAATATATTACCTTTACTATTATTATTAATGCAATATATTAACATTTTTAAAAAGAAAAATAAAATAGTGTTAAGAAAAAGGCTCCATTTCCTCCCACTATCATCATCTACCAATTCCTACTACTGTTTCCCAGGCAAGCTCCCTTGACTCTTATAGGTCATTCTTCTGTCACTTACCACTACATAAATACTTAATACGCTTTCTCGTCTATCTTTAATTTATGAATTTCAGATAATAGCTATTACTTTACTCTCACAATAGATGAGAACTTTGCTCATTTATTTGACCTTACACCCAAACATCTTCCCACCATATGTATATCCCTGTTTTACTCTATCTGCTGCATTAATTTTCTTAGTTTGGCAAACATATTTATTCCATTAATTATCACTTGACTTATTATGAAGGCACTGTAAACATTACTCCTCTCTTAAGTTGCTTCCACCTCTAGATAGCTGCAATCTCTATTGTAATGCTGTATTTTCCAGGTTAATGATTTACGTTCTGTTCTTTGAACACTGCATAGCAATATCTTTAGTTTTTGTCTAATGATAAGAAAATGTAGTCAAGCGTTTATTATATTTATGCAAAAGTTTTCACTGTGAAACATGGCAATATGTTTTAGAAATAAGTCTTATATACTGTTTTAATGTAATAATTTAGATTCTTTTTTAATGAAATACATGGCTTTATAATAGCCAATTATTTTCACAAACTGTCCAACTAATGAAGTCCTATTGAGTCTTCTTTATTGGCTAGAACTTCCCTCTCTTCACCTTCAATTTTTCTGCTCCACTGTGGTTTTGTATTCTTAACCAATCACCTGCCTTTCTGTGGTGCATTTCTGCCATGGAACCGCTCTTTTTGGGACCCCAGTCTTCCCTTTTCTTAATTTATTCCTTCCATGGCTGCAACATATCCTTACTATTTGCCTGCAGCAGGTTTGTAGGATGTAAATGTTTGGGTCCATTTAAGTCTTGAAAAATGCACTTTTCTTACCCATACCAAGAGATTGATCAATTTGTTATGTATTACATTTTAAGTTATAATCGTGATGATAATTAACATTTATTGAGCAGTTGCTATTTTCTAGGCACCATTCTAATTGTTTTACATGTGTTCACTCACTTATCCTTCAAACCACCTTATGGATTTGGTGCTGTTATTGATACAAGTATAAGAACTATAAACACAAAGTTTCAGTAACTCAGTGAAAGTCACACAGCTAATAAATGGCACATTAGAACACTGACAGTGTCCTTCCAGAAACACATCTTCTAAGCATTATACTCGACTGGCCCTATTTTTAGGAGTCTTAGTACCCATCCCAGGCAGAGATGGGTAAGGGAAAGCTGAAAAGAGAACTTCACTTGAAAGAGTCCTACCCTGACAATGGCCATACAAATGTGTTCACATAACCAAGAATTTCTGCATGATTTAAAAAGTAATATATATATATATATATTTAAGACCTATATTTAAAATAAATGTTCAAGATCATATATTTAAGACTTATATGTCTTTCTACTCTCTTAATTTTATTGATATGTTTTAAACTTCATTGTAAATCTGACAAAAACAAAAAATGCACTCTCCAGTGAAAATCACAATAAGGAAATCTAATGCTCTAAAGGACAATGAACAAGCTCCAAAATCGGAGAAACCAGACCCCAGTATATCAGTAATTAAAGCAATTTAAACATAAGTGAATATGATCAAATATAATACAAATTTTAATTCTATTTTGCACATAGTATAAGGCCATAAGATATTTTATGTGGGTGAGTTAAATGATCCTATTTTCATTCAGAAAACTCATTTTGAAAGTACAATAAGGATTTATTATGGTAAAAATTAAGTTATAAATTAATATTTATTGCTAATTGAAATAGGCCAAAATGTCAAATAAAGCAATGTAAATGGGAATGGAGAGGAAAAACAAAGAAAAAACAGTTTGAGCCCCATTACACAGGTAGATACAGCAGCAATTAACAGATTGAATAAAGGCAGATGAGGGTCAGGAAAAATTAGTAAGTTTAATAATCTTCTTGCTTGATTAACTAAATGAACAGTTGTGTTGTTTTGAAAAGTATATCACTGAGGGGAGAAGCAAGTTTGAGAGGAAAAGCAATGTATTTATTTTTGTCATGGATTAGCTGAGGTTTGTACTGGCAGAGATATACAACCCCATTTTTCTAAATACTCTGTAACTCTCTGCGTTCTTCGATAGAGCCAGAAGAGTTGATTTGGCTGGGTATGCCAAGTTATTTTCCATCAACATAGTTATTCGTACATATGTTTTCTGACCCGAGATGTAAAGTTTTTTTTTAAAACTATACTATGCAATCTTGCCAGAGCTGATTCAATTTGGGAAAAGGACATGTTTCTTTTATTTAAATTTAGCTTTCTTCTCTCTGTTCGTCTATTTTTATTAATACTTCCAAGCCCGAAATGTACTTTCTTGAGGTTTAGAATTTATATTATAATAAAGGAGATAAAATGCCAAAATATTCATTGTTGCTGTTAAGATGGTGCTGAGAATAACTTCTATAACGTTTTTCACTGTTTTCTTATTTTTTTACTGGAAGGTTCTCTCATTCTCTATTGATGTTTTTAAGATATTCTGTTAGTCTCTGACATTCCACAGATTTTTTCAATATGTTCGAGTATACTTTAGATTTATATCCTGTTTGAAATGTGTTCTTCTTGTGTCTAAGGGTTTATATCTTCCATCGATTTTTAGTCATTAACGCTTCAGAGATTTAATAGCCCATATTTGTTTTTTCCAATTTCTTTTCCTGGAAGTTTTTTCACCTTTGTTCTTATCATTGTCTTAATATACTTTTTTCCTTTTTATACATATTTTTGCATTCTTGACACTTTTCAAATGTATTTTACGACTTACTTTTTTCCTTTAAATTGAGTGTAATCTGATATTTAAAATTAATACTCATTTAAAAAAATAATGTGGTGGAAAATAATCAAAATGACAAAATAAAATTGTTTTAACAAATATATACACTTTTGTAAATACAACCACAAGTAAGATATAAAATATTTATCATCTCAAATTTCCCTTGCTCCCATCTGCAGTGACCTTCATACCTCACCTAAGGCCACCACTATTCTGCTTGGCTCGTCTTCTCTTGAGTTTAATATAAATGGGTCATAGCTATATGTTCATTTGTGTCTGCATTGTTTTTATTCAGCATGATGATTTTCAAGTCTGTCTATGTTGTTGCAAGTATCAGTAATAGGTTTCTTTGTATCTCAGGGTAGTATTCCATTTCAGGAATATTTGTTGGACCATTCGTTAGTTAATGGACATGTACATTCTTGCTAACTGCTATAAAAGCTGTTGTAGATCTTTGAGTTAATATATGTTTTCATTTTTCTTGGGCAAATATGTGGGAATGGACCTGTTGGGTGATGAAATAAGTACATTTTAAATTTCCTGAGAAACTTCCAAAATGCTTTTCAAACTGACAATGTCATTTTACATTACAATTATCAAAGTATCGTAGTCCCAGTTACTCTGGATCCCTGCCATCATTGAGTATTTTTCGTCTTTCTAATTGTCCCTACTCTAGTGGATATGTAGTGACATCACATAGTGATTTTAATTTGCATTTATTTGATAAATAATGATACTGTACATCTTTTAAGGTGTATATTAGCTGCATGAATAGTCTTTTTTGAACTGTCACTTCAGATATTTTACACTTTTAAAAATTCAACTATTTTTATCTTATTGAGTTGTAATAGTTATTTATATATTCCAGATACCAGTCTTTGTCAATACAATGTGTTAAGAATTGTTTCTTCCTATCTGTGGCTTGCCTTTTAATTTTCTTGTGGTGCATTTTGAAGAGCTCCTTTAAGCTTTGAAGTTGATTTATCTCTTAATAATTTGTACTTTTTTTGCCCAATCCCCCAAATTCTTGCTTTATATAAGGTCACAAAAATTTTACCCTACTTTTTATTGTAGACATTTTACAGTTTAAGATTTTAAGTTTTGGTCTAGGATCCATTTGGAGTTTATTACTATATATGCTTCAAAGTAAGGGTCAAGGATTGAGTTTCTATTTTTAGTTGCGTACGTAAGCATCTGTTCCACCCCTCTTAGTTGAAAATGCTGTCCTTTACCCACTATATCACCTTGGTTCTGTCCCTTTTATCATATCAAACATATGGGTTTTTCTCTTTTATTTTGCATGGATTGGTGTTGTGTGAATCTGCATCAAAGGCGTCTTTAAGGCCTGGATGTAATTACCTCTAAAGAGGAATTTCTTGCTTATCTCTTAGTTGCTTAGGGATACTGTCAAATCATAAACACTTTTAATAAAATTCATTAATTTCCCAGACCACCTATGTTTTGTTAATTCAAATCCAAACATGTCTAAAGATAGAATTGTGTTTGCAAATTCCAGTGCCTATGCGAAGACAGAAATACATTATTTGGCATTGCCTTTTGCAGGCAGTGATACTTCTGGTAGTGCATACTTTAATTGGGAGTGTATCACTGGATTAGCCTGGGTTCTCTGGAGACTCAGAATATATATACTCTGTGTGTGAATGAGAATATTTATAGTGTGCATGTGTGTGTGCGTGTGTGTGTATAGTATGTGTGTGTATATATGTATATAAATACAGACAAAGTATAACTTATTTTATATATTTAACAAACTGTATATATAATTTTAAAACACTACACATGCACACACACACACACACACACACATACATATAAACTGTTCCAGAGAAAACTAAAAGACAATTCAATCTAAAACATAATTTAGTGAGTCTATGTAATTTTTAATTCCACACCAAGCCATCACGATTTACAATATAATAAACGAAAAACATTGTTAATTGTACTTTTCAATGCATGCAAGCATACTAAATAAATATAACATATTTTTACTCATTATTTTGTATCTTCAATTAGGTATTGGTGATATTCTTTCATGATTATTATACTTAATTTGCATGCTTGAATATTTTTATAGTAAGTTTTGTTTTGTTTTGTTTTGTTGAGATGGAGTCTCCCTCTGTTGCCCAGGCTGGAGTGCAGTGGTGCAGTCTCGGCTCATTGCAACCTCCTCCTCTCAGGCTCAAATGATTCTCCTGGCTCAGCCTCCTGAGTAGCTGGGATTGCAGGCACGTGCCACCGTGCCCAGTTTATTTTCAAATTTAGAGACGGGGTTCTACCATGTTGCCCAGGCTGGTCTTGAACTCCTGACTTCAGGTGATCCACCTGCTTTGGTCTCCCAAAGTGCTGGGATTACAGGCATAAGCCACCACACCTGGCCTATAGTAAGTTTTTAAAAGAAAAAAATGGTGAAGCAATTTGAGTTTTTGACAAGGACTTGCCATTGCCGTCCTATATCTCTTACATACATACTCGATAATATATCTCTGTGGCTACCTTCGATAGAACATGATGAGTCATTCAACTCAGAGAAAGCGAATTCATTTATTGAATTCAGAAAATCTGTTTTCTTTTTCTTTCCTTTTTTCTGAGAAACTTTTGTTAAGAAGGTGTTATCAGTGGAAAGGTGTACTTTGCTGTGCTGGGTCACATTGAGTTTAAAAAACTAAAAGACTCTGTGCCTTCTAAGTTGTTGTGACTCATCAAACATTTCATTATGGCCATATCACTTGTGACATACATTAGCTTTTAATATATGACCAGTGATTAAAGTAAACTGAGGGTCAAGTAAAGCACTGGTCAAATATTAAAAGCTTATGTATATATAGAACAACTAAGAACCTTATTAAAATATAGATTGTGATACAGGTCTGAAATGAAGCCTGAGATTCAATATTTCTAATAAGCTCCCAGGCAAAGTCATACTGATATTCTGAGGACCACCTTTTCGACAGAAATGTCCTAGACATGCTATTGACAAAGAAGTAAGTACAGAAGAAATATTGTCAAAGCTCACTAAGTGGCGGAAGAAAATCTAAGTCATCCTTCTTTAGGGTGAACTGTAATTCAAAAATATTCTTGAAGTTTACCCACAATCAATGAGGGTATGGGAAGCATAGTTTATTGATTATACTTCTCTTTTAAACTTTATTTAACATAAATTCTCCTTCTAATTAAAATATTTTTTTCAGAAATAAAGTAATTAAAATCTGTCTTTTTATAGTACCCAAACCTGTCAACTATTTTTAGTCATAACAATATTTCTACAATAATATATAATATAGATGATTTTGAAATTTACACTGGCCTTAGATTCTATCTTTTTAAATAAGGTTTGACCTGTACTCTGAGAATTTAGTGATGTAAAATTAAACTTATAATATTTATTATTAGTGATTCTCCCGCCTCAGCCTCCCAAGTAGCTGAGATTACAGGTGCTTGCCACGATGCCTGGCTAATTTTTTGTATTTTTAGTAGAGACAGGCTGGTCTTGAACTCCTGAATTCATGATCTGTCTGCCTTGGCCTCCCAAAGTGCTGGGATTACAGGTGTGAGCCACCACACCCGGCCTTATTATTGTCTTAATGGCTATTATAAAAAACATACTATTTGCAAATTATATTTTGACTTTTGCTTAGTGTATAGAAAGCTCTAGAGAACATTGCCACGCATCCTATGTCATCACACTAACAAGACAATTCTAGATATTATACAAAATCATAGTTTTTCTTGAACTTACCAGGGAGCTAAAGTCACAGATATGCAATTAGCCTAAAATTTCAGAAAGGGTAGATACGACATAAGTAGAGGCCCAGTTTACTTAACTGGAAGCAGGATGAAGGTAGGATTGTGGTAGTTCTATTTTTTTTTTATTGGGGAACCTCCATACCATTTTCCATAATGGTTGTACTAATTTTCATTCCCACACACAATTTATAAGAGCTCCATTTTCCCTACCTCCTCACCAACACTTGTTATCTTTCATCTTTTCAAAAAATGCTATTCTAACAGGTGTGAGGCAATATCTCATTGTGGTTTTAGTTTGCATTTCCTTCATGATTAGTGATCTTGAGCACTTTTTAAATTGTACCTGTTTTCAATTTATATATCTTTTGAGAACTGTCAGTTTAGCTCCTCTGCCCATTTTTAAATTGGGTTGTTTATTTTCTTGCTATTGTTATGGTTGCTTTTATTTTGAATATTAATACCTTATCAGATTTGTGGAGTACAAATATTTTCTATATTCTGTGGGTTGTCTTTTTCTTTGTTGTTTCCTTCGCTGCACTGAAGCTCTTTAGTTTGATGGCATCTCATTTGTCTATTTTTGCTATTGTTGCCTATGTATTTGGAGTCATATCCAAAAACTTGACCAATGTTGTGAAGCTTAGCAGTTTTAAGTCTTAATCTATATTGAGTAGATTTTTTGATGTAGTAAGAGACCAAGAGTACTTTTTCATTTTTCTGCATGTGGATATCCAGTTTTCCTCACACCAGTTATTGAAGAGACTACCATTTCTCTGCTGTATGTTCTTGGTAACTCTGTCAAAGACCAATTGACCATAAATGTGTGGGTTTATTTCTGGGCTTTCTATTTTGTTCCATTTTGTGTGTCTGTTTTTACTGCAGTACCTTGTTGTTCTGATGACAGTTGCTTTATGTTTTGAAATCATTTAAAGAACTAATTCTAGTTCTTCTAAACTCATCCAAAAAATTGAGCTGGAGAGAATATTTCCAAACTCATTTGACAAGACAAACATTACCTCAATAACAGAGCCAGAGAAGAACACACACACACACACACACACACACACACACACACACAAAATGAAACATCAACATCCTTGATAAACATAGATGCAAAAATCCTCAACAAAATGTTAGTAAACCAAATTCAACAACTAATTTACAAAATCATTCATCATGCTCAAGTGGGATTTATCCATTGGATGCAAGGATGATTCAACATACACAAATCAAGAAATGCCAGACACCACATCAATTAAAGGAAGGATAAAAATCAAATAATTATCTCAAAAGATGCAGAAAATGCATTTGAAAACATTTAATGTCCTTTCATGAAAAAAAAATCTCAACAGTTTAGCTATAGAGGCAATATACCTCAACACAATGAAGGTCACGTATGACAAACCCATAGCTAACATCATTCTCAATGGTGAAATGTTGAAAAGTTTTCCTCTAAGATCAGAAACAAGAAAAGCATGCCCACTCTCACCACTTCTTTTCAACTACTGTTGAATGTCCTAGCCAGAAAAATTAGTCAAGAGAAAGAAAAGGAATCCTAATAAGAAAGGAAGAAGTGAAATTGTCTCTACTTGCTGACAGCATGGTCTTACATATAGAAAATCCCAAAGAGTATATAAAAAACTGGTAGAACTTATAAATGAATTCAGTAAATTTGCAGGATAAAAAATCAACATAAAAAAATCAGTAGTATTTCCAATACTAATAATGAACCATCTGAAAAAATAATGAAATAATCTTATTTATAATAACAACAAAAAATTAAATACTTAGGTATAAACTTAACCAAGGAGGTCTAAGGCTTGCATATTGAAAAATATAAAACACTAATGAAAGAAATTGAAGAAGATACAAATAAATGGAAAAGTATCCAATGTTCATGGATGGAAAAAATTAATACTGTGAAAATGTACATACTACCCAAAGTGATCTACAGATCATTATAATCCCTATTAATATTCCAATGTCATTTTTAACAGGAATTTTCAAAAAATCCTTAAATTAGTATAGAACCACAAAAGGCCCTAAATAGCCAAAACAATCTTGAACAAAAAGAACAAAGTTAGAGTTATCCCCTAACTTCTCAAATAGATTATTAGAGGCTGAATGCCTGAGTCTGAGAATATTAGACAGAAGGGAAGTTCACATTCAATTGCAGGCTATTCTTGAATCTCACTGAGTGCTCACAAGAAAGGTAGTGAGAGAGAAAGCGTTCCAGTGGTACAGGCCTGTGGAGGGAAAGAGTTCCTGGTAGGGGAAACAAAACCCTGTACAGACTTCACTTTCTTAAGGAATAAAAGCTTTGGTGTTGGGTGGAAGAGGGGGAGTCTTATCCCACTGAGGAAAGGGTAGCAAACCTTGTCATGTACCTTCACAGAAAACTTATGAAGATTTATCATATTTGGAGAGAGGGAAGAGAAAAAGCCTGCTACCTTTGGGGAAGTCACAGGAAATGGTATTTAATCTAGAACATTAGATGTCTTCTGTGCTGGAGGAATGACAAGATCACAGAGAAAACCAGGCTCTAAAAACGTTAAACACAGGTCTTGCCTAAGATTGAGATTGAAATAGGACAATAGACGTGTACACCTACACTTCACCCTCCAACGAGGTTAGCAGAGATCTAGTAATAGAGGACAGCAGTCTAACACCAAAGGGATAACAAAAATGTGGCAAGAGACCCTCTCAAATGTGCAGGCTCAGAGAGAAAGCCAAAAGTAGAAGATAGAAAAAGAACACTGAAAAAAAATCTCTGTTGATCTAACCCCAAACCCTAAGCAAAAGGTAAATGCTAATGGAATTTGAAGCTTATGATAGACCAATGGTAACCATAGCAACAATAAAACCTTTACCCAGCTTAACACTAGTTTAGATTAACTCCACTAAATGCCTGCAGAGAAAAAAAATGCCCATCTTAATGCATAAATATTATTTACCTTCTTATCTACTTCCCTACACATGGTGTAGTTTTCATCCTAAAAGACATGAGAAAACTTCAGAACATTAATTCACTTGCAAGAGATAAAGCAACCAACAGAACCAGAAGTACATATGATCCAGATTTTGGAACTACCAAACAGTAAATTTGAAGTAAGTATGATTATTTTTTAAAAGCATTAGTGAAAAAAAATCAAAAACATGCAAAAACCAATTAAGACTTTCAGCACAGAGAGTAAAACAATGACAGAAGGTAAAATGAAAATGTAAAAAAGAAAAATCATAGTAAGAAAGATGACGATATTTCAATAGGTTCAGCAAATACTCAATGCAGCTGAGGAAAAAAATCAGTGAACTTGAAGAAAGTTTGATGAAGTTTGAAAAATATGTGACACTGAGGAAATGCCAATAGACATTATTCAAACTAAAACATAAAGAGAAAGTAGTGTAAAAGAAAATAATAGAATGTATTGGCATTGGTCTATATCAGATAGTCCAACATACATGTAAATAAATCCCACAAGGAATAGAAAGATAATGAGGTAGAAGAAATATCTGAAGAAATAATAATTGAGATTCATATGAAAATAATGAGAGACACATGAAATCATAATTTAACAAAGATCAGAGAACATCAAGCAAACTATTTTTTAAATAGCAAAGAAGTAAATTAAAAATTCCTAAACACAACATATTCAAAGTGTTCAAAACCAAAAGACAGAGGGAGAAAGAAAACCTTAAAGGTAGCCAGAGACAAAAGGCACATTACACATGGAGGAACAGAGATAAAAAGAAGACATATATGCAGACAACAAGAACGTGAAAAAAAGCTCAACATCACTGCTCATTAGAGAAATGCAAATCAAAACCACAATGAGGTATCATCTAACATCAGTCAGGATTATTAAAATGCCAAAAAAACAAAAAACAAAAAACCACCAAAACAGTTGCTGGTGAGGTTGTGGAGAAAAAGGGAACACTTGGGCTGGGCGTGGTGGCTCACGCCTGTAATCCCAGTACTCTGGGAGGCTGAGGCAGGCGGATCACAAGGTCAGGAGATCAAGACCATCCTGGCTAACATGGTGAAACCCCGTCTCTATTAAAAATATAAAAAATTAGCCGGGCATGGTGGTGGGCGCCTGTGGTCCCAGCTACTCGGGAGACTGAGGCAGGAGAATGGCGTGAACCCAGGAGGCGGAGATTGCAGTGAGCCGAGATCGTGCCATTGCACTCCAGCCTGGGTGACAGAGTGAGACTCTGTCTCAAAAAAAAATAATAAATACATAAAAAGAAAAAGGAACACTTATACACTATTGGTAGTATTGTAAATAAGTTCAACCTTTGTGCAAAGCAGTGTGGCGATTCTTCAAATAATTAAAAACAGTTCTACCCTTCTAACCAGCAATCTCACTACTGGATACATATCCAAAGGAATACAAATTGTTCTATCATAAGGACACCAGAATGCATATGTTCATTGTGGCAATATTCACAATAGCAAAGACATGTAATCAATCTAAATGCCCATCAGTGGTAGACTGGATAAAGAAAATGTGATAGACACACGTTATCACTTACAAGTGGGAGCTAAATGATGAGAAAACATGGACACATAGAGGGAAACAATGGACACTGGGGCCTACCTCAGGGTGGAAGATAGGCGAATGGAGAGGATCAGGAAAAATAACTATTGAGTACTAGGCTTAACTCCTGGGTGAAGAAGTATTCTGTACAACAAACCTTGTGACATGAGTTTATCTATATAACAAACCTACACATGTAACCCTGAACTTAATATAAAAGTTAAAACAAATACAATAGCCTTCTTGGCAAGAGGACAGTAGACTGAAACATTTAATGTTGAAAGAAAAAAATGACCCACCCAGATTCTATATTTAGTTTTTCTTATTTTTTTCTTCCTATCTTCAAAGATTGAAGGAGAAAAATAGACTTTTCCGAGAAGAAAAACAAGGAGACCAGCAGACCTGCATTACAAAAAAAAAATTAATGAAACTTCTTTAGGCAGAAGGAATATGACACTAGAAAAAAAACGTGAATTGCCAGGCTCAGTGGCTCACACCTGTAATCCCAGCACTTTGGGAGACCAAGGGTGGGCAGATCACTTGAGGTCAGGAGTTCAAGACCAGCCTGACCAACATGGAGAAACCCCGTCTCTACTACAAATACAAAAATTAGCCGAGCATGGTGGCAGATTTCTGTAATCCCAGCTACTCAGGAGGCTGAGGCAGGAGAATCTCTTGAACCCGGGAGGCAAAGGTTGCCGTGAGCTGAGATTGCTCCATTGCACTCCCGCCTGGGTAACAAGAGTGAAACTCTGCGTTAAAACAAACAAACAAACCACACACACAAAAATACTTGAATCTTTCTACACAAGTAATGGAGCTGAAAATGGTAAATATCAAAGTAGAGATGGATTTATTTTTAAAAATTTTAATATTTCTGAAAGCTAATTGTCTGTTAAAGCAAAATTAGTAGCAATACATTATTTTTCTATAACATATGTAAAAGTAAAACTTCTATCAATAATACCAAAAAAGATGGAAGGTAGAAATTGTGGGGTGGGAGAAATGTGTTGTTGTATGGTATAATACACTACATGTAAAAAGGTATTATATTGTTTAAGGCAGACTGTGATTAAAGATTGTACATTCCTTACTCGGGAGGCTGAGGCAGGAGAATGGCGTGGACCCGGGAGGTGGAGCTTGCAGTGAGCTGAGATTGCGCCACTGCACTCCAGCCTGGGAGATAGAGCGAGACTCCGTCTCAAAAAAAAAAAAAAGATTGTACGTTCTTTAAACATTTAAAAAGTGTAAATAAGAAAATAGTGGAGAAGAATTTTGGAATATAAAATTGATAAGACTAAATATGTTGCTTTTTTATATGAAACACATGATACAGTAACTGAAAGTTCTTCAAATCTCTACTTAATCAAAGGAATTAATGAGTATTCATGAGTCATTTAGCAGAAATAGAAGAAATAGCTTAAAATTTGTGTGAACCACAAAAGACCCCAAATAGTTAATGCAATCTTGAGCAAGAAGAAAAATGGTGGAGGCATTATGCTTCCTGATTTTAAATTATATTACAAAGCTATAGCAATCAAAATAGCATGGCACTGGCATAAAAACAGACACATAAACCAATGGAACAGAATAGAGTTCATAAATCAACCAACACATATACAGTCAACTCATTTTCTCCAAAGTGACAAGAATACACAATGGGGAAAGAATAGTCTCTTCAATAAATGGTGTTGGGAAAACTGGAAATCCACATGCAAAAGAATGAAATTGGATCCTTATCTTACACCAAACATAAAGATCAACACAAAATGGATGAAATACTTGAACACAAGACTGGAAACTGTGAAACTCCTAGAAGAAAATATAGGAGGAAAGGTCCTTGAAATTGATCTTAGCAATGATTTTTGGGGCACATTACCAAAAGTACCAGCAGCAAATACAAAAATAAACAAGAGGGACTACATCAAACTAAAAAAATTCTGCACAGCCAAAGAAATTATTAAGAAAATGAAAAAGCAACCTATGGAATGGGAGAAAAATATTAGCAATTATCCATGTGATAAGAAACTAATATTGAAAACATATAAGCCAGTTATACAACTCAATAGCAAAAAAAAACAAATAATGTGATTTTTAAAATGGGCAAATGACCCGAATTGACAGTTCCCCAAAGAAGACATAAAAAGGTCCAACAGGCATATAATATCACTAATCACCTGTTATTATGGCTATTCTCAAAAAGTCAAAAAATAACAAATGTAATCAAAGATGTGATAAAAAGGCAACTCTGATGTACTGTTGGTGGGAATGTAAATAGGTAAAGCCATTGTAGAAAAAATATGGAAGTTTATCAAAAAATTAAAAATAGAATAGACTATGTCCAGTAAACCTACTTTTGGGTGTATATGCAAAGATAATTAAATAATTATCCCCAAAAGCTATCTGTATACTCATGTTCATTCCAGCATTATTCACAGTAGCCACAATATGGAAACAACTTAAGTTTCATTTATGGGTGACTGGATAAAGAGATTGTACTATGTATATACAATGAAATATTATTCAGCCTTAAAAAAGGAAGAAAATCCTGCCATTTGCAATAACATGGATGAACCTAGAAGACATTATGCTAAGTGAAATAAGCCAGACACAGCCAAATACAGCATGATTTTACTTACATGTGGAATTGAGAAAAGTTGAGCTCATAGAAACAGAAAGTAAAATGATAGTTACCAGTGGATGGAGGGGGTGGGGAAAAAGGGAGATATTGGTCAAAAGGTACAATCTTTGTGTTATAAGATAAATAAGTGTGGAGACCTTATGTACAGCAGTACATATGTATATAGTTAATAATAACATATTATGTACTTGAAATTTTCAGAGATAGTAAAAAACTCTTCTCACCCCACATACAACTGATAAATAGGTGATGTAATGGATGTGTTAGTTAGCTTGATTGTGGTAATCATTTCACAAACGTATACATATAACAAAACATCTCATTGTGAACCTTACATATACACAGTTTTAATTTGTCAATAAATATGGGAAAAATGTTTTAAAGTTTTGATTTTTTTTTTTTCTTTTTTGAGACGGAGTCTCGCTCAGTCGCTCAGGCTGGAGTGCAGTGGTGCGATCTCGGCTTACAGCAACCTCTGCCTCCCAGGTTCAAGTGTTTCTTTCTGCCTCAGCCTTGTGAGTACCTCGGACTACAGGCGTGTGCCACCATGACTGGCTAATCTTTGTATTTTTAGTAGAGATGGGGTTTCACCACATTGGCTAGACTGGTCTTCGAACTCCTGACCTGTTGATCCGCCCTCCTCTGCCTCCCAGAGTGCTGTGATTACAGGCATGAGCCACCGTGCTCGGCCAAAGTTTTGATTTTTTTAAGTGAGAATGAAACTATAAGCAGGCTTGAATGTCCCCCTAAACCTGCCACACTTAGTTTTGGTTTAGCCACCCCATCCAGCACACACACCTAGTCTGTGTTTAATCTTTCTGGTTATCTCCTTCAGTGTATTTTCTTGGCACTGACTGATGATAAATTGTTATCATTGTTCCTTTTGTTATTTATAAATGAAATTAGATTGAGCTATTTCTCCCAGTGGAAACCTTAATTGCAATGCAGTTTTCTATTCTCCCCAAATGACTTGAAGGCTGTGTTTTTTTTCCTTAATTGAAGACTTCAGGCGGCCTGGCTTCATCACACATTTATTGAAGCTGTGTGCTCAGATGTCTATGGCTATTAGATCATAAAACAATCATCTGTTGTTTATCATGCAGTAAATCTTCATTCAGTGCACATGAAAGGCACTTATATAATAATACAATTTCTTTTATTCTATTCATTCTGCAAATATAATGAAAAGTCATCACAGTATATTATAGAACCTGGGAAGCATTTTATTTCAATTCTTTTAAATAAGCCAAATACAAAGTATTATAAGAATATAATATTAACTTCTATTTATGCCAGATATTTCTTTTGTCTTCTACAAAATGAGCTCAGATCTAGCCTGACACTTGTTCTGATCAATTGAACTTTTATGCCAATATATGTTTCAAAGATGTTTGCCATGGATGAAATACAGTGGAGAAAGGGAAGATTCCACTTGAGAGAAAAATGAGTCAAAACAATTTGGAGACTACAGTGGTAAATGTAGAAAAACTGAAAGTTAGCTAATGGAATGAAATGGCATGTTTTAGGTTTGCTATTAAATTATTTTCCTTCATTTTATCATGAAAATTGAAACATTTAAAAAATCTATATATACCATTTATTTATTTAATAACCATTCAAGAAAGCTGTTTCTTTTTTTTTTCTTTTTTGAGACAGAGTTTTGCTATTGTCACCCAGGCTAGAGTGCAATGGTGCAATCTTGGCTCACTGCAACCTCTGTCTCCTGGGTTCAAGTGAATCTCCTGCCTCAGCCTCTCTAGTAGCTGAGATTACAGATGCTTGCCACCATGCCTGGCTAATTTTTGTATTTTTAGTGGAGATGGGGTTTCACCATGTTGGCCAGGCTGGCCTCGAACTCCTGACCTTAGGTTATCCTCCCGCCTCAGCCTCCCAAAGTGCTGGGATTATAGACGTGAGCCACCACGCCCGGCCAGGCTGTTTCTTTTAGAGTTACCCTATACTCTAGATCTGTAGGAATTTAGTAATTATTTATGTCTATATCTAAATCTAGATATACATACATGTACACACATGTAAGTACACATACCGTATATATACTTACTTAAATATTGAACACAAATTTTCATATGTTGCATTATATGTTTATTATGTTATATATCTTATTATATATAATTACATATGTCAAATTACATGACAAATAGTCAACATTCTTAGCATTGACTACTCTATAAATCAAGGTTTTTAAAATTAATCATCACATAAAATCTGTGCCACATTTCTGTTTGTCTTTTATCCATCATTGCTCCCAGAGCTCTGCTTTCTCTGATAATCATTTGAGATTATACGTGTAATTTTTTAAACAGTATTCTTATTTTTTAACAAGCATATAAATATTATATATTTATTCATTTAGAAATGTTCAAAACCCATACTCTCGCTGACTTATATGTTCTTTCTGGATAACTCCATCTGAATAATTTTTTGATTAATACATACCAAAACTTCCAGTAGTTCCAAATCTAATTCTGGTCTATCCTTTGAGGCAGTGAGATACCTTCTGGTATTTACCTTCTGGTATCTACACTGAGTTTTCTCAGTCAAAACTTAAACTAAGTGTGTATAGACCTGAAGATGATCTGCTTCCAAAATGTCCTCTCTCCCTGCTTTGCCATGTTCATGAATTTCCCTACTTTTGCAGTTGGCCAGCCCAGAGATTTAGAATTTCTTTCCCCTCCCCTTCAGTCATACATCTCATCATCCATCAGTTCCTGTTCATTTCCCTTCTTGTTAAAGTTTGCAGTTTCATCTTCTCTCATTTTCCACTGCCTCTAGTTGTTTTATTCCATTTGCTATTTCTGTCTAAATATCCAGATTTGACTCTCAATTGCACTTCTTGTTCTTGTTTTCAAGAACATTCACCCATCCTCCACACATAACCAAAATAAATTTTCTAAAATGCAAATGTGCTTTAAATATTTCAACAGCAGTACATTGTTATCATTTTAAAATGCTTAGCTTAGAACATAAAACCTTTATAATTGGCTGGTGCCTGCTGCTTTGCCTCATTTATCACCAATCTCTATCTGTCATCTTATGCCTCTGCGGCATTGCATGTGCTCTTTCCTGAAACAAACATGTCCCTTCATCCAACTAACTCCAGTCCATCTTTCAAAGCACAATGTAAGCCTCATTTCCTACAATGAGACCCCATGGACTAGTCTGATGGCAGATCTTCACTTTCCCTTCCTAAACACATAGAATGGTGTGAACTTTTAACACCTGCACACATCATACTTTCTTGCAGCCACTGACATATTTGTCCATCTCTCTCACTGGGATATAATATTATTTAATGAAGATTCGTCTTTGTTAACTTTTTATCTCCCTAACATAGCATAGTGCTCAGCAGATAATACGGGTTTTAAATGAATGCTGCAAGTTATAGATTGTTTTCCATACTTTTTACATTAAAAATGAAAACAAACAGCTGAGTCTCACAGAAGCTAATAATGTGGCCAAGTTCCCATAGCAAATGCATCAAAGAGCTAGTTTGAGCCCAATTTTCTCCATGACAATTTCATAAAATTCTTACCTGTGGCCTTGAACAACGTACTAAAATAATATATTTAAGAAAAATTAAAATTTTCTATGTACTTATAGATGTGACTATAGAAAAAGTCATAATATTTATCTACTTTTTATATTAAGAAAATTTCCATTCATCTTTAATAAAGCCACAGGTGAGGCCTGTTGGTTCTTTCACTGCTATACTCATTTAATAAAAAGTCTGTGAAATCCATATATCCTTTTAAAACTTCTTTGCTTTTAATTTGTTTCTCTTAATGGATATAATGCTAAAAAGAAAGAGGAAATTTTTTGCATGTTTTAGTCAGACACTTGATGATGTAGTTGATCCTGGTATATGTTGCTTATCTAGAATTGTTATGTTGCAAGAAATCAACTATTTGTTTAAAATGTAATAATACTGAACGTTAAAGCTTTCTTTGAAGTTATTATATCAGTAAAGGCTCTATATACTTCATTAGTAGTTTATTTCCATTATGAATATAAATGTTTTGAGACATAAAAGTATTTTCACTTTTTTATTCATGATATTCTGCAATTAAAATATCCTATTTTTAGTCCTATTTTCATTTATAATTGTTAGTCAATTTTTTTCCTGTCAACTGAAAAACTGGCCATACAAACCCTTTTTTATGTGATTCTAATAATCATTTGAGACTATACAGGTTATTTTTAAAACAACGTTCTTTTTTTTAACAAGCATATGAATATTATATCTTTATTCATTTAGAAATGTTCCAAAATTATACTCTGGTTGATTTATTATGTGGTGCTGCTGGCTTAAATATATTCATTTATGTAAAATTTTTTTTCAGAAAAGATATAGTGTTGCTATGTGTTAGCATTAAATATTCTATAATTTCATTAACTTTTTATTATACTTTAAGTTCTGGGATACATGTGCAGAACGTACAGGTTTGTCACATAGTTATACATGTGCCATGGGGTTTGCTGTACCCATCAACCCATCATCTAGGTTTTAAAGCCCGCAGGCATTAGGTATTTATCCTAATACTCTCCCTGCCCTTGCCCCCCACCCCCTGATAGGCTCCAGTGTGTGATGTTCCCCTGCCTGTGTCCATGTGTTCTCATTGTTCAGCTCCCACTTATGAGTAAGAACATGCAGTGTTTGGTTTTCTGTTGCTGTGTTAGTTTGCTGAGAATGATGGTTTCCAGCTTCATCCATGTCCCTTCAAAGGATATGAACTCATTCTTTTTTATGGCTGCATAGTATTCCATGGTGTATATGTGAGGCATTTTCATTATCCAGTCTGACATTGATGGGCATTTGGGTTGGTTCAAAGTCTTTGCTATTGTAAATAGTGCTGCAATAAACATACGTGTGCCTGTGTCTTTATAGTAGAATGATTTATAATCCTTTGGGTGTATACCCAGTAATGGGATTGCTGGGGCAAATGATATTTCTGGTTCCAGATCCTTGAGGAATCGCCACACTGTCTTCCACAATGGTTGAACTAATTTACACTTCCACCAACAGTGTAAAAGCATTCCTATTTCTCCACATCCTCTCCAGCATCTGCTGTTTCCTTACTTTTTAATGATCGCCATTCTAACTGGTGTGAGATGGTATCTCATTGTGGTTTTGATTTGTGTTTCTCTAATGATGAGCTTTTTTTCATGTTTGTTGGCTGCATAAATGTCTTCTTTTGAGAAGTGTCTGTTCATATCCTTTGCCCATTTTTTGATGGGGTTATTTGTTTCTTTTTCTTGTAAATTTGTTTAAGTTCCTTGTAGATTCTGGATATTAGACCTTTGTCAGATGGATAGATTGCAAAAATTTTCTCCCATTCTGTAGGTTGCCTGTTCACTCTGGTGATAGTTTCTTTTGCTGTGCAGAAGCTCTTTAGTTTAATTAAATCCCATTTGTCAATTTTGGCTTTTGTTGCAATTTTTTTTTGGTGTTTTAGACATGAAGTCTTTGCCCATGCCTATGTCCTGAATAGTAATGGCGGATGCCCCTTCCCCCACCAAGCTCGATTGTCCCAGGTAGACTTCAGACTGCTGTGCTAGCAGCGAGAATTTCAAGCCAGTGGTTCTTAGCTTGCTGGGCTCCATGGGAGTGGGACCTGCTGAGTGAGACCACTTGGATCCCTGGTTTCAGCCCCCTTTCCAGGATAGTGAATTGTTCTGTCTCACTGGGGTTCCACGCACCACTGGGGTATGAAAAAAAGTCCTGCAGCTAGCTCAATGTCTGCACAAACAGCCACCCACTGCTTGAAACCCAGGGCCCTGGTGGTGTAGGCATATGAGGGAATCTCCTGGTCTGTGGATTGCAAAAACCGTGGGCAAAGCATAGTAGCTGGCCTGGATAGCACAGTCCCGCATGGCTTCCCTTTGCTAAGAAACGGAGTTTCTCAGCCCCTTGCACTTCCCGGGTGAGGCAACGCCCCACCCTGCTTCTGCTCACCCTCCGTGGGCTGCACCCACTGTCTAACCAGTCCCAATGAGATGAACTGGGTATCTCAGTTGGAAAGGCAGAAATCACCCGCCTCCTGCGTTGGTCTCGCTGGGTGTGGTGATGTGTGCCTGTAATCCCAGCTACTTGGGAGGCTGAGGCAGGAGAATTGCTTGAACTTGGGAGATGGAGGTCGCACCACTGCACTTCATCCTGGGTAGCAGAGTAAGACTCTGTCTCCAAAATAAATAAATAAATAAGTAAAACATATCAATATGTTTTACAATAGCAGAGCAATAATAGCAGAGCAAAATATACAATAGCAGAGCAAAAATATAATAAACCTATACAATAGCAGAGCAAAAATATAATAAAACTCATAAAAATTTTCACTTGGAAAAAGGAAGAATGCTATAATAGTTACTGATTATTAATTTGCTCTAATAAAAGGTCACAAAATATAAAGGGTGAACACGTCACAGATTTTAATTTTGCCCGGGTTTAGATGTTGCCCATATACTTCCGCTCATTGTTCACTGGAGAGAAGTTTGTCACAGTTAAACACAAATGAAAAAGAGGCTGGGAAATGTGGCTAGGCTGGACATCCATATTCTTATCTAATACAGATGAGCAGGAATAGAAATCTTATTAAAGAGCCAGCGTTCTCTACCTGAATAAAAAGCACGCACCAGTCAGCTGTCCATAGCAGTCTAAACATTTTGCTAGTCAGATAATTTCAAAAACCCCAACCCTGAGAGAGGAGTAAATGCCTTGGTAAGCCATCTGGCTACCACTGGTTTTGCTCTTGGGGAACAATTTTCTTTTCCATCCTTCTTTGGAGGTTATGTTGTTTCATTGCCTATTTCCTGCTAGTGAAACTTGTGGGGTCTCCAAAAGAGGACCTCAAGATGAGCACTTGGGTCCAGAGTGTTGAGAAAGGGGTAATCCAGCGGAGACAAATCAGGAAAGTAAGAGAATGAATGAAGGAAGTCAAAAAGGCTGCATAATTGACAAGGGTAGCTCTTTGAGCAACTGTAGTTCAATTCTTCCATGAATCCCTGAGAAACTCCATAGATACATCGAAGTTGCCTCACCAGAGGAATTATCCCATCTGAGGCATTTATCCATTCAGACCCATATGTGCTCAGTGTTGCATCTGGAATCTTCTAGATTTTAACTCTAACCCCAGCCCCCATTCTCTGGTCAGCTCTTAGTCTGTGGAGGGACACAAGTGCATGAAGAAGGAGATTCTGATGGAAATTGACTTGCATACCTGCAGGTGAACTCAAACATGGGGTAGGATCAACACCATCTGCTACAACTGGATTTTGGAATCCAGACTTGTGGTTTCTTCAACAGTAAAATTTTTAAAAAACTTGTTAGTCTTCTTACTGATTTACTTCTAAATATTTCCAAGTTGAAGTAAACACACTGAAAACTTGCTTAGTCTCTTATTAGAGAGGCCTGCAGTCAGCCCAACTCTTCTTTCTATTTAATGGCAAAAACCACTGTGTTGGCTTCCTTTTCCTTATGTAGGAGACCATTAAATTGTTAGCTGCCTGTCAGTTTCATTGTGGGAGAGTTTGGGTGAGGTGCGATTCCATTTGCTAATAACTAATATTAATCCTCTAATTAATTCTTACTCTCTGAATTTCCAGCTAAGATTGAAACATGCCTGAGAGGTTCATTTTCCTTAGCATCATAACTGAGGACTCTCTCTGCCCATGACCTTCAACTGGAGCATAATTGGGAAAATATAGAAAAAGGGATAGAGTGATTTTCTTAAGTAACTTGCCCTGAAAACTTAGTCTCTTGTCCAGGCGGTAGCAAAATTACCTGCATGATTTGAAGGAATAATCAGACCTAGTAAAAGCCTCTACAGCTCCATGATTATATGAACACGTTCATGAGAGTCCAAGATGCACAGCTATATGCTTTCATATTTCTAAAGGCCAGTTCTATCATTTTTAATTTCTCAATGTTCCTGCATGACAAAATAAAGTGTTGTGTAAACAAAAAAATAATATTCTAAGTCCCCCAACTGACTGATAGATCTGCCCCTTGGCCAAGGGCATTCCAAAGTTAATTTGAAAAACAACTTAAGGACATGATGAGGAGGGTGTTGGGCATGCTTCATTATATATCCACCTTCCTTTTGGAATTCAGGCGCAGCTAACTAGCATTAACATCAACACAGAGATCTTAAGACTGATAGAACAGTCTCTTTAAGTATGATTGGAAACTTTTACAATCTATCATCCCTGAAGCCTGCTACCTGAAGACTTCAGCTGTATGATAAAAGGTTGGTCTCCACAACCTCCTACCTTAACCTAGACATTCCAGGTCTTTAAATAATAATTATTTCGACCAATTGCCAATCAGCAAATCTTTGAATTGCCTTATGACCTGGAAACCCCTGCTTCCAGTTGTCCTACCTTTCTCCACCAAACCAATGTATATCTTACATGTATTGATGGATGTCCTATGCCTCTCTAACATGTATAAAACCAGGCTGTAGCCTTACTACTTTGAGCACAAGTTCTCAGTATCTCCTGGGGCTGTGTCATGGGTCACTGGTCACACATACTTGGCTTAGAATAAATCTCTTCAAATGTTTAACAAACTTTGACTCTTTGGGTTGACAGTTGGGATATCAGAGAGATCACCAATAAATCATGGCTCTCTTTGTTGACTGAATTATGATCATATTTAATACAAGTCAAATAGCTCCTCATCAAAAACTTTACTCATTCTCCTTAACAAATATTGGTCTTCACTCCATTTACAAACAACCAGATAATGACATTAAACAAAGAAACATGATACTAAAACAAGTAATGAAAATTAAGAGGTAATGCATAACTAAATTGTTTGCCCACAATGATAAATGCATAGCATTCATATTAATCTTGGTGTTGTCTTGATTTTTCCCAAATTTATTTAAGTTCACTTGTCCTGAATTCTGGACAACTGAAGAAGACTGATTGACATCTTGTGTCTGATTTTTTTTTTCATTACTTCTTTTCCAGCAGCTACCAGTGAATTTCTGTTGTGGTGTTTGACAAATCTAAGTATAGAGTTCTTTATATACATTTTCGATACTTTTAACCTTCTATAGCCTGGAGATATTGTTTTTCTTTCTGGGGTGTAGGTAGAAGGAGTTATATATAGTGTTATGTTTATAATATCATTAGTATGACAATATATATATCGTATTAATGCCATACCTTTTTAAATTGTGGGAAGTATGAGATTTAGCATTCTAAATTTTGAGGCCTTAAAGGATTCTCATCTTCTCAGTGAGAGAGAGCAAGGCTGGAGCTGCTGAGCAGACTCCATCAGCCTTCTCATTTTGCAAATGTAGACCTGGAGTGAATCAAGCTAAAGCTTATTTTTTTTCTACTTTCAGTTTAACTCCTTGGACTTTTAGAAGAGGAATCAGACCACAGTAAAACTAAAATAATAATAATAATTTTATATGCACTGGTAATAAAATAAGAGAAACATTAGGTAATGATCCTTGGAATAAGTTATTAAGCACATCCTTCAACTCATATCTGGGAATGCCATCAACTTATCAAAAGAAATGTGATTACAAAGTTAGGTGTATAGAATGAGATACTTCGCACAGTAGAAAGTCATTGCTGTATGGCCTATGTATAGCTAATGATTATGTGTACATTTCTTTCCAATATTAATGTCAGATTAAATCCAACAATACATATAAAATTAAATGTACATTTGAATAAATGTAATATTTTAAGTTATCAGCATGTCTTTGACAATGAATATTTTTCTTATACACAATATTAAGAATTATTTTAAAAGTACACATGAGAATAAATACATTGATCTGTTTTCTATTTTAAACACTGAGCAGAAGAGGTTTATGATATTTGAGAAGAAAATGGGCAATAATTTAGAACAAATTATATCAGATGTGTTGAATATAGAGATCAGCATGATTAGAATGCATGACTCATTACATGATCACTTGAGATTCTTTTCTCATCTCTAATCGCATGCCCAAAACTCCATTATCCTCTACAGTTCCTCTCCTGTTGTGCTGTGAGTTTTTTCCACTAATCTCAAATGAAGCACAAATTTTTGTTTCATCTGATGCTTTATTCCAAATTCAGCACACATAGGGTTCCTCTTGCTTTTCAGCAATAAATCAATGACATTTTTCTCTATGTCTCTCAATAATTTGAGTTTTGTTCATATTATTCACAAATGCAACACCTGAAGTTCCCTTTATAATATGTAATTTATATTATGAAAAATATAAGACTTCATATATATGTGAAATATATCAAAGAAATCAAAGAATCTTCCATAAACACCATTACAAGTAAATTTACCACCATTGTCTATAAATTCCTATTCTTCTTTTCTTTACATAACCTACTTAAAAATGTGCCTGTGATATAAAATAATTCATTACAAAAGTATATAACTTAACTTGTAACTATTGATTTAGGTTCAGAATAGCACTATTTTAAGACACTGCAAATATCTAACCTATAGTAGTGAATACTTGCATAGGGGTGACAGTTTAAATAGGTTCTATGCAGCTTGAATCAGAAAGGGTGTATTAATCTAT
Source organism: Pan troglodytes (assembly GCF_028858775.2). Taxonomy (NCBI): domain Eukaryota; kingdom Metazoa; phylum Chordata; class Mammalia; order Primates; family Hominidae; genus Pan; species Pan troglodytes. The sequence goes on along the minus strand of NC_072401.2, from coordinate 162,917,830 downwards.
TAAACATGCTCAAAGAAATGGACATTATTATGCCTTTTGGAAATTAGTGTCAATGATATTTGTAACTCCCATAAAATGAATAAAAGTAATAAAATGTATTACACTGAAAAAACAAAGCAATGTACAAATAACGTATTCTGATCTGCTCAATAGAAAATACTAGCACTTCTTTCTTCAAATAAAAGTGATATTAATGGTAAAGAAAATGTGACTACTACTATACTTCTAAGATTTTGAGACATATTTTGATAGCATAATAGGTATGTGTGAAGTATTTGAATAGAAATTAATATCGGTAGATGATTATACATATTTTCTAATTTGCAACACTTCAGTCTTTGCTAGGAATACTTAAAGCCATAACATTTATTAAATGTGATTTTTGCCATAATAAAAGTACATTTAATAAAATGTTAAATCCATCAAAAATATTAATAAAATTTACTACATTATTGGAGTAATCCTGACACATTTTCTAGTAGATATTAAGATTCTTAATTATTTCATCTTGTTCAATTCAAATACACATATCTTTAATATTTTCTATTTTTATTTTTTCCATCTAATTTTAATTAATTTTCAGAACAGTTTTTCTCATATTCTCTTCTTTTTTCTCTCTTTCCTTTATTACTCTTTATTTTAATCTTGCTGCCTTCCAGAAGCAAAATCATATGTATGTAATAATGGAACCTTATTTAAGAAAAGTTTAGTCATATGTGGTTTAAATAGCAGGTATACTGTAAAAGCAGTAAAATTATGTGTATATAATATATATGTACATATGTGTGTATAATAATTTTGTTTACTTACTGTAAGAGTAAGAAATTTTGTGTATATATGTACATATATGTGTGTGCATGTGTGAATTACAAAAGCAAAGTAAAATCTCAGTGCCCCAAACTCACTATGCCAAAGGGAAAGTTGAGCATGGGAACGGAGTCATGAAAAAACTGCCTCTTGAAAAATTCCAGACAGACAGCTATAATTTTACGTTTACTTTGTCTTATGTAAAATGTAGATCTACCAAGCATGACACAAAGGCATATTTGACATTTTTCCCCACTCCTCTCTTTTCTCACGTAAAATGTGGATTCAGTGAGCTCTAATCAAAGCCTCACAAGAATGTAACCACTTGCCTCATCGCCTATCCTTCTTTTTCTTTCTCCCTCCTCCCCCTCATGCTTGTTCTTTCCCCTCTAAATATTGAAGTCTTCAAGATCCTCTTTGAAAAAAGCATAGGCCACAGATCTTACTGTAACTTGTATTTCTTTTTCTCTAGTGCGTCTTCCACTTTAGCGAAGTAAACCTTTAAATTAATGGAGATGTCTCTCAGAAACTTTTTGATTTATAGTATAAACACACACACACACACACGCACACACACACACAATTTATTTCCAGTCTCCTGATTTTACTCGTAAGAACTCTCAGAGATCGTCTCATGTGTATACATCTATTCACATGCTAATATTTTTGACTATCGTGTGTTCTTTTTTTTGAGACAGGGTCTTGCTCTGCCACCCAGGCTGGAGTGCAGGGGCACAAACAGGACTCATTGCAAACTCTGGGGCTCAAGCTATCCTCCCACCTCAGCCTCCTGAGTAGATGCATGTCACCATGCCTGGCAATTTTTTTTTTTTTTTTTTTTTTTTTGTAGAGACTGGGTCTCACTGCGTTTCCCAGGCTGGTCTCAAACTCCTGGGCTCAACCAATCTTCTCGTTTCAGCCTCCTAAAGTGCTGGGATTACAGACATGAGCCCTGTACCTAGCCTGTTTGTTATTTTGATAAACTGCTGTTCCATTTCCCAGCAAGGTTGCTGGATGCCAATGTGCCAGTCAAACAAACATGCTGCTTCTCTGTCTTCTCCTTTCCAGTGCTTTTTTAGCTTTCTAAAAAAGAATTAGGTAGTTTGTTCCATGTATTGTCATGTAGGCAAAAGAGTTGCTACAGCTTAATACAATGGAATGAAAAACTGTCCAGATAAATTTTTCTGGGATTTCTTTTATTTTAGCAATAAAAATGCTGCACCTTGGAAAAAATTCCTCTCCAGGATTTGAAAAGTCTTATTTTTTATAATGAGGGTCAAAGTTTGGGAGAAAATATAGAACCCATATTGCAGTCATCAACATAGGGCCTAAAATCAACACTGTTATTAGCGTTAAATGGGTATGTCACTGACTATCAGCCTTCAGTAGTCTCTGCTCTTTTTTCTGACCTCTGATATGAGCAACTCTGATCTGCAGTCATAGATCACTCACTGTTGCATCCTTCCAAATTGTGTGACTTACGTGTGCAATTTGTGTTTATAATTGTGAATGTTAATATTTTATTGTTGACTTTTCCTATGGCAAACTCAATTGTAATGCTTTGTATCATGATAATGCTGGCTTAATTTTTATGATTTAAGACATTTTAACATATTGTGACCAAATTTTCTAAGAATTAAGATAATAATAATGAGAATGAATGATTACAATACCAATGCCAAGATGAGCCAGACATCAGTGAAAAAGAGGGCTAACCAACTGTGTCATTTGAATGGCAGATGGAAGGACACATACAACTAGATCAGGGTGGTAAATAATCACAACAGAGCCTATCAGACAATCCGCAGAGAAGAATTTATGATTGGACCTGGTGGAGCAGAGCATGTGAAAGCACACATGGCAATGGAAATTCTCACATCCAGGATGAGACATACAAATGCTTTTAAACCAACCAAAAGATTTTTCATTTCCCAAAAAGACACTAATCGTATATGGAAAACAGTGACTGCTACATTAGCATGGGCAAACCACAGGAACAAACACACACTTTCCCATTGTTCCCTTGAGTTATGTACGAACTGAGTAAAATACGTTTTCTGACTCAGAGGTGACAACAGAATATCCTGTGGGCAGACACAAAGGAATATTTTAATAACAGACGTTTTGGTCTTTTACAGTATAATAATTATGGGGATCTTACCAATAGTCATGCTCCCTAGGTTTACCAAGTATGTTGAACTTTTGTACAGTTTAATCTGAAAGGTAGAGTTTCAAATTATCTTGATTTTCAAAAGGATTTAAATGAAACGGCAGAAAACATGAAACAAATGATCATTGATATCTTGTCCAGATACAAACTAGTTTTTGATATGCATGTGTCAAAGATGACACAAATGTAAAGTTTTGCAATTTCTATTTAGATTATAAACTTCTTACCCCCAAAATGAAAACATCTTACCTGCTAAATACCCCGCACATCTTGGAACACAACATTTTTAAAAAAGAGTGAGATTCGCTGACTTGAAATATTGAGGCTTTCATAATAAAGGTTTTGCTCGCTTTTCAGTTTTCCTAACAGATGTACAAGCACTTACTGAGATTTCAACTTTATGGAAATGGAAAGAGATAACCTCCTTAGACATATGCCTACAAGATGGTCATCATTGCTGCTGGCTACAGAGAAGATTTTTAAATGTTGGTTTGCCATAAAATCATACTCTCAAAGTATGGGAAAATAGGATGTCCTTCTTTAATTTAGAGATATGCTGAGGATGAAACTGGAGAAAAAATATTACAGTAAAACAGGTTAGATAAAACTGTTTATCTAAAACCGTTTAATGATATTTGAAGAGGACATGAGGAGCTGAGAAAGGGACTGAATTTGAGTTTGTTCACTGTTATATGAAGGTTGTGACAAATTTTACAGTGACAAAAATGACTAAGATTATAGAAATAAAACTGCTTTATAACAGGGGAAAAATACATCAGAAAAGGTTAGCCAGGTTAAAGAAAACCTCTTTATGTTTTTACTAAAGTTAATCCATTTGAAATTTGACTTAAATTTTATAAATCTAAATTATCTTTGTGCATTAAAATGATTTTCCCTGAATTAAAGGTGTTTAACTCATGATGACATCAATGTGCTTCAGAGGAATTAAAAGTTATGGACATTTTAGACATGAAGATAATAAATCTATAAGTGCAAAGAACCTGATTGACAAGTAGCGGGTCTACCAGAACCAGCCTGTGATATAAGCAGGTGTCACTTTTGGAGAGCCGGGACCTATTTCTACAATTTGTTTCTGGGAAGTGAAATTCTAAGAACTTCAGGCTCAGTGTTTACGTTGAGAGGATCTGTAGCTTGATGTCAATTAACTGAACTTGACAGGAGAGATAATGACACAGGACCTTCCTTCAAGTATCAGGACCTCCTTTCCTAAAGAGAGGTAGAAAGATATTCTCATACAGTGGACTCTAAAGCATTAGCCAGAAGATGCCCTCTAATTGCCCTTTCCCGGTCTGTGAACCAATGGTCCAACCATCACAATGTGAATATACATCCAAAGAAAAGTAAGCCAATACCTTGAGGAGTTATCTGCACTCTTATGTGTATTGTAACATTATAGATAATAGCAAAGATATAAAAAAAAACACAAAAAACCTGTGTCCATTGACAAATGGATAAAAAAATGTGGTGTATATAAACAACGCAATACTATTTAGCCTTAAAATCAAAGGATGTTCTGCCATTTGCAACAACATGGAGGACATTATGCTAAGTGAAATAAGCCAGGCACTGAAAGACAAATACTGCATGATCTCAATTATATATGGAATCAATAAAATTCAAAACTCATGCAAGTAGAGAGTAGAATAGTGGTTATCACATTTGGAAAAGATGAGGGGTGGGGAATGGAGTGATATTGGTCAAAGGGTACAAAGTTTCAGTTATAAAAGAGGAATAAGTTCTAGAAATCTATTATATAGCATAGTGACTACAGCCAATAGTAATGTATTATGTATTTAAAAATTGTGAAAAGTGTAGATTTTATATGTTCCTACCTCGAAAAAGTATATGAGGGGATATATTTATTAATTAGATTAATTGTGATAATTATTTCACAATGTATATGTATATCAAAACATCATGTTGTACCCCATAAATAGATACAATGATTGTCAAATAAAAATTTAAAAAATTTAGATTTAATCAAAACTTTTTGTAAATTAGTTATAAATGCTTAATTGATGTTGTGAATATTACTTTTAATGCATGGAAACTCAAGCTTTAGAGACACCACCTGGGAAGTAAGAAAAGGAAATAAAAAGAGATAGTGATACAGACAAGAAATTTACCACTGTATTAAGAATCCCCAACAGGCCACAATATCATGAAAAATGTAAAAAAATTACACATAATGGGTGATCAGTGACACCAAACGCTTCAAAAGATCTGGGACTGGGTACAGTGGCTCATGCCTATAATTCTAACATTTTGGAAGGCCAAGGCAGGAGGATTACTTGAGCCTAGGAGTTCCAGACAAGCCTGGGTAACATAGTGAGAGCCCATCTCTCCAAAAAAAAAAACATTAGCCAGGTGTGGCAGCAGCACATGCCTATGGTTCTAGCTACTCCAGGAGGCTGAGGTAGGAAGATCATTTGAGCCTGGGAGGTTGAGGCTGCAGTGAGCTATTATTGTACCACTGCACTCCAGCCTAGGCAACAGAATGAGACACTATCTCAAAAAAAAAATTACATTAATAAAGAAAGATACACTTAACAAGAGTTTGGACATGTTAGAAAAGAAGGGCATATATTCGGAAGATAAAGCCTCATATATATTACAAGATGATAACCAGAGACAAGGTATGACTGTATGCTAATTTCACAAATGGTATATATATTTTTACTGCTATACTGAGGTGAGATCAGGATATGAGAAAAAAACTCAGGATTTTCTATTAGGTATGAGACAAGTTATATTATTGAGGGCGAGTGAGAATGAGTTGAGGTTGGGAACTTAAAAGTAAAATGAATCTTTGTGTGATAACATCTGCGGGACAAACACTAGAGGGTCAATTAGAGATAGGCAAAATACTAGTGAAGCATCAACAAGGATAAGTTTGAATCGCTGTTTGACTTCAGGAATGACTATTTTTAAGGAAATCTGCACATAGACTCAATCAAGTCTTACACAAACTAGTTTGAATAACTAAAGTCATGCCTTTTTTCTATAAGTTCCAATATTTAGACAAATATTTTATTCACTAGAGCTATACATTTTTCACTTTGTCCCTTCTTTGATTAGTATTACCTCCACTCCAGGGAAATTGAAGTAATCTATAATAAAGGGTTGAGCTACAAAGTTCTACAGCAAATTAACCTTTGGAAAAATGTGCCATGGTTTCTGTAACGAAAAGAATGAGAATTCTAAGAATAATATTATTTAGTACTTCTCTCCTCTATATAAACGGGGCCATATTTGCACTCAAACAGCTAATCAAAAGACAAACTGTAAGTATATGTCTGGAAATTCTATCCTTAAGCCTCTAAGGCCAAAAACTTTCCTTTTAAAAAAATGACAGCTTTAGACAAGGGTAAATTTGACATTTACCAAAAATCTACAGAGGTAACTCTGTAGAATGTCAATATTAAACTTTCTTGACTTTGACTCTTACATAAATGCAGAAAGTCTTTTTTTATCATTTGGAATTTTGAAATTTCATTTCTATTTTATAAATATATTTTATGTTCAAAATTTAAATAATTTTTGAATGCTTAGACTTTACTATTAATTTTGTCCATAAAATGTTATAAAAATTTTAATGACTAGATATAATAATATTGGCAGCAGCATTGTGATTATATGATGAAAGCGCTTAGAAATTCAAACTGTGGATGTGACACCTTCAGAAGAGTGTAAGATACTGAATATGACAGTATGCTATGCTGACAAATATATTCCAACACTGGTATTAGTAAATTTTGATGCAAATATATAAGGAAGAAGTTAAGAAAAGTATATATAAGACTTCTATTTTCTAATGTCACAAATTGTTTTTGTGACAAAGACACAATAAAGGCAACAAATGAATGATATGAATGGTAGAAGCAGCCATGGAGCAAATTAACAATTATAATAACTGGACTGTGATATAAAGTAAGAAAAGAGAATATTAAGAAGTTTCATAAAATACTGAAATCTTTGTGGTGGTAACCACATTAAAAACATTTGAAGTCATTTTAAGCAGACTTAAGTGTGTATAATAAAGTCTTGTTTCTGAGAAACGCAATGAGAGATGATCAACACTATGAGTTGTATATTTCCTGTGAAACTTCCAAAGAAGGTTATCCAACAGGTAAATGCAGACAGAACCAGTATCGTAATAAGAATGAATTCTCAATGTTCCTGTGTATGCTAGTAGTCCCAAATGATGCATTCAGCATTACAGTTATCTAAATACGCATTTTTAAAAACCCAGTCTCATTCATGGATACAGTAGGTACCATATTTGTGTCCCAAAATGACACTCTTTAGTTCCAAGTACTCTATTAAACTCAAGATAAGGGCAAATAATGGATTCAGTCCCATTTCCTGGGAGTTATGTTCACAATGTCAACAAATAGTGTGGACATATTTTACCTCTAAACATCTTAAAGTCATTTTATTTTATCCTAACTAACAAAAACTTGTCTTAAAAACGTGAACATTTGTCTATGACATCTTGCACTTTGCACACTATGGAACAGTTGTAAGGAGAATAGATGATTCTTATATGTTATTGTAAAACTATGAGGAATTGCACATTGTGCATAATAAAAACCATAGAGCTTTATGAGATCCATTTATGAAAGAAAAATAATGATCTCCCCAAGCACAGTCACAGGTGGTCATGCAATGCATAGCAGAAGCACAATGATGCTATTAGGAAGAGGTTTTTGCTGTGCTCGTTTTTCACATAATCTCTAACTTAGGCTTTTATTGTCTTATCTTCCATCAGTTATATCAGACAGCAGGTGACAGATACAGGTAGGAATTGAAAAGCTTGCATGTGAACCTTGAGGATTGTAAACCCTATTTTGATCTCTAAGATCACTGCATTTGTCTGTTTTTCCTTTCTTCACTGCATGCTACTCTAAATAGAATATACTCTTAATCAGTGGAAGAGAGAGGCTAGGTTGCTCCACTTAACAAAAAGTTCAAAAAGGAGAGAAAGGCAGAGAAGAAAAACCACATTGTGAGATGCAGATAACTGAGTTGTGGTTTAACTGCATGAGAAACTGCAGAAGAGATGTATCAATAAAATTGGATAGAAAAGCAGGAATTTTGAAAAATTTGATATAGATTTTGAATTAGTTACCTTTTAGTAATCTTTTATAGATTCAGATAAAGAATATAATTCCATTGTAGTTACTAATCTTCTGTAGGCTGCTTTAAAAGTAATTCAGTGTAGAAGTTGAAACATTTGTCACCTGAATTTATCAGTTTTTTTCTTGAGGAGCTCATCTTAGATTTTGAAATTTAGGTGTTATATTAACCTATAGGGTAAACTTATGTAATTCAATAAATTCAGAAATCTAAACTGTCTCCTCCAGAAAACAGCAAACTGTTTTATTCCCACACAATTTCAAGGAAACTACTTTGCTTAAGAATTTGAATTCCTTTTTGGATGATGACAGAAAGGCAATATTTAAAATTGTTTTAGTGCCTCTGCCTGGCAGTCAACATCAGAACTTCTAGGATTTGAGGTTGCTGCTATGAAAAGCATGATTAAGTTGCTGGTATAGTCGAATTGCTATTAGAAACTTGAGTAATTTTATTAGATAATGTTTCACTAATTGGTATATTTACATAAATATAAATATGTTTAATATGTTTATACATACATGTAGTGCTATGGTCAGGACATCATTTAAAATTGTTTACATATGAGCTAATTTAGAGCAGAAAAAGTCACTAGCTATGTGAGAATATATAAGGTACACATAAAAGGGTATTTCCAAATTCAGAGGCATAAGATACGCTTTATTATTTTATTGTAACGTATTTTACTCACTGTCCTAGAAAAATGTCCATGTGTATATGTATATGTCTCTGTGTGTGACGTTGCTAAGGTTAAAGTACATATCAAAAAAGTTTGAGGAGGTATATTATACGGTACATCACCATTGGCCTCAGTTCCAACACCTGATAGTCTAGAAATGTGTTGAAAAGCTGAGAATAGTGATTGCAAGTTTGGTGTCATTTGTATGATGAATTTATTGTCACACGCTGAGGGATGGGCTCAGGCAAACACTATTAAGTATCATATTTGTTAACTAGAAAGAAGAAAGTTACCAATAGCCCCCTGTTCTCTTGGCATCTTTTGAAAAGAAAGACATGTTTGGACTAGGCACAGCTGGAAATAACATGGTTCTCCTGGGGAGGAATTTACACCAAAATATGTTCGACATTGTTATGCAAAAAGTATTTGAATGAACTTAAAAATAGCAGCTTGAGATTGGGCACTATCTGCTTAGTGCAGTTGCACTGAGGTCACTGGAAAACCTTAAAGAATGCTGAAAGAGTTCACAGATTGTTCTACCACCTGGCAATGGTACGTACTGGCTCACTACCAAGTAATGCAAACAGAATTGTCATAGTCTTTAATATTACAGAAAATCCTGTTTGACTCTGCCCCGTGAACTTCTGCTCTTAAGGAATAATCAAACATAATCCTTATTTATCAGGATATACAATTAACTGACTCAAGAATAGGATAAAAGAGAGAGGAAGATATTATCCTTCCGATCCCACTTCCAGGATTTAGCAGTGTTTATGACTAATCAGTCGGGATTTTCATCCCCTTGAGTGTGAAACTTCTCTCTTACCCAGCAGAGAACATTCTGCCACCATATGTGATCTCTGGCAACACAAGAGAGTATCTGCAGAGCCACCTGAAATGAAATCAGTGCCCAAATTGTGTCCATCTAGTTGCCCTGCATCTAAGCACTAGGAATGGCCTGCTAAGGCATCCATCCATCTGCCTGCTAAGCTCAAAGCTGTTACAAAAACCAAGAGAGATCACCAAGATTCTCCATTTTCCGCTTACTTGTAAATTTCCAGTTTTGTCACAATAGGAGGTCTGAGTATTGATTGCCTTTCTTTTGCAGACTTTTCTATCAGCATTTTTGTTGCCAACAGTTGCTATTTTGAAGCCATCGGTAAATGTCACAATAAGCAATTCCAACTGCTATTTTGACACAGAAAGTCAGTGAACAAAAGTCACCATCCAGTCTAAGGAACTTTGTATGGCAGACATTTGGAATGAAAATTAACAGTTTTAATTTTTAACTGTCCTCCCACTAGGGAACTACTTTTTCCAAACTCCTTGCTTGTTATTTCTTCTAAAAACTATGTAGCCTGATACTATGTTTAAGGACATGCCCAACCTTACAAAACGTGTGCGTTTAAGTTTTATTTTCAGTTATCTGGTTTCCCTGCATCTCTGCCCCAAATTATTAGCCACTGGCAAGCTCCTTAGGGGATTACTTCACCTTAAGGACAAAACTGGAAACTTTTCTTCGTCCTATCCAGCTTCCTTAGTTATCTTTCCAGGCCCATTGGCTTTTAGCAGGAGCTAAAAGGAAAGCTCCTGCTAGCCTGGGGAACATACCTGTGAGGAGAAGGGCAAGCAAGTGGGAGCATGCAACCAAAGGGGAGCATGCAACCAAAGGCACACAGTGCTCAATATCACCAGTTTTGTGGAGTGCAGCTTGTGATTAGAAACCTGAAATAGGTTTAGCTAAACTTGTGTAGCTAAAATTTTAGAAATCGGATGTGCTCCCTCTCATCCATTGGATTGTCCAAAGGCAAAGAACAAAAATATGATGACTCTAAAGAAACTACACATTTGAAAAAGGAAATAGCATACGCAGCTAGACTGATTGGACAGTAGCCTCAGTGATCATCAGGAGAGAGTGCCATCCGCTATCCCCCACCCAGTAAAAAACTATCTGGAATCTATCAGTACCAAATTTATAATTTGCTTTCTCTAATCAGGAAGTTTTAGCTGCATAAGAAAAAGGTAGTTGTATTGGGAAGCATTCAACCAGAGAAATGAAACAAGTAGGATACATACATATGTTATTTATGAGTGAGTTATTCAATTTTATATGGATTTATTGCAAGGAACTAGGATATATAATTGCAAGGTCTGGCTAAGCAAATCCAGAATTCCTAGGGCTGGATTTTTTAACAATAATCTCTATTCTTCATGTATGGTAATATTCCAAAATATAGGCCTAGAGTTTACTTTATATGGATCATACTTATTCTCTAAAAGTGTATAAGGTCTAGAATTTCATACTGCTTCCATCTAAAACCTCAGGACTAGTTTACTTCAAAGCTATTCAGAAAACTGCCACTGTTCGGCATCTGAATACTTCCAAGTAAATAAAAGAGGAGATAGTTTGCTTTTTAAACTTTCCACCTATCAGGTTTGTGCAAAAATAATTGCATTTTGCCACTAAAAGTAATGCAAAAACTGCAATTACTTTTGCACCAACCTAATATTTAATATTAATATTTCTACTGCAGTCATAAAAGCTGGAAGTCATAATTGTATGTTGTATGACCTAGTAACATGCCTCTCAGAGTAGAGGTGAATGTGACATTTCATGCTGGCACAGCAATTCTTGAAACTACAAATCTAATCTTATTTGCTGGACCCAGATTGGGGGCAGTATTGCTTTGTGATTACATCATAAACTTTAGAATATGATAGACATAGTTACAAGGAATGAATCTTCTTCACATAAACAAATCACTTAACCTTTGAAATCTTCAATTTTCTCACTGTAAAATAAAAAGTAATAGCGCCTATTTTTTGAGATGTCCTGAAATTTAAATGGGATAATTACTTTTATTCTTATACTGTGCCCAGCAGGTAGAAGAAGTGACTATTCCATGATGATTTTATTATGATATGCACTAAAATTGTAAGCTTGATGTTCTCTATGTGAATAGTTTACCTGTTTTGTACACAATGAACTATACAGTGGTGTGGGCAGAAAAATCATTCCCTGAAAAGACACCAGAAAAATGAGAGTGAGCATAGCATTGTTCAATAAAAAACAAATAGGCTTTAAAGATTTATGTTAAAATTACTTTAAATACATGCATAATTTGGCCATCACATTAATTCTCTGAACCTCATTCTTCTCATTTATATAATGAAAATAGCAATATGTATGTCTCAAATTTGTTGTGAAGATTAAACATAACAATTATGAATTTATGACAGAAAATATTTTAGGTGCTTAAAGCTTTTGCATGTTATTTCCTTTCATTCTTACAGAAATTACTAATGGTGGGTGACAGTATTATTTCTATTTTACACTTGAGGGACGGTTCTTGTAGAGAAGTAAGAAATTTGCCAAAGGTCATCAAACAAGTTAATCAAAATTGAATTATGTCGTACTGTAAAGCCTGTGTACTTAAGCCCTCTACTAACATTTCTGGCACTGTTCTTGATATTTGATAAGCAGCTGGCATCTGGTAAACACTCAATTATTTTTATTAGCTTTCCTCTTTTCCTAATTAACTTCATGTCCAGAAAAAAGGAAGTAACCCTCTAGAGCTTGTTGGAACAAAATTGTTCTCTCATTATTTTGAGAAAATAGTAACATCACAGGCTATTTTTCAGTGGCTAGATAAACATTCTTTTAATCACTAGCTTAGGATACAAATACAAAGATGGATGAATTAAGTCAATGAACTTAAGCATCATTTATTTCTCATGCATGAAGACAAACACTTGTTTAGTTTTACTTTCTACCTTAACTGGTTATAAGACAGCCTCCTTCTGAATAGAAATGATCTTTTTTTCCCAATAGTAACCAGGAATAGCACATTTTAAGACCCTTTGAGGGACAAAAAAAAAAAGCATAATTGTTCAACAATGGTAGCAATTATTATCTTTCTATTATAAATTTATAAATAATGCCATATATTTTGCAATGTTTCCAAGTAAACCTCCTTAATTTCAATACCTCACATATTAGTGACCCAACATAAAGCAAAATATGAATAGGAATGGAATGCATTTATAATTCATTCACAGAGAAAGGCATTTTTATTTCTTTACTACATTTCTGGAAGCCAAAATAAACAAATGTTCATAATCTTTACTAACACATGAAATCTTTTTAGAATAACATAATGTAACTAACTTGTTTTTACATATTTAGTGGCACATTACCAAGTAAAGCAAATGAACAGATGGTATTTAAAAAATAGGCAATTAGGAAATATTTGACTCCAGCCCTTCATTTAGGTTTTACAGCTGTTTTATGTTTGATCATGGCAAGTCTTTGGATAAATGCAACTTTGGGAAACTAAGGTGCTGACTTTTTTTGCTGTTTTAGTTTTGTTTTGTTTTAACACCAGAAGTGGCTCCCTCAAGTGAAGAGTATAAAGTTGCTGGGCTCTCTTAGGATCCAAAGGAAATTACTTGTGGCATGAAGTGTGGTGGTAAAGCACTGTTACTTTTTATCAAGATGTAATCCAATAAGTCAGTGGGTATACACCATTGCTACTGAAACATAAAATAAAATGTCACAATGACCATCTATTTATATGCATCTCTATAAAGAGACCAAAGGGAAAGATAATGGATTTTTCTGAGGTCTCTAGGTTTCCAAAATGCCCAGATACATTATCATATTCAATAGTGAAATAAAAAAATCTCCCCTGATATCTCAGTATTTTAAAAACCCAGGTAAGAACTCACATTTGGCAAATTTAAGCTAAAATGTAACTTTTGACATTTATAAGATGCTGCATTTGAATACTAAAATTTTGATGCAATCAACTTTATTTTGTGACAACCACAAGCAGTTATCTATTTACATCTATAGTTTCATAGCTTTTACAATACACTGCAGTTTTGTCTATATATAGTTTGATTATATATATCTTCTGAACTGGCATGTTTAAGGGGATATTCCATTATATTCTTTATATTATTGAAAACTGAACTCCAAGGAAGTAACAGATCCTTTATGAAGGTCTATTTAGTGTGCTTGATCTTCAGAAACATGATTTCAATTTCATGGTCTTTTGAGGTATTTGTGGGTTTCAGAATATATCTGTAGTTTCTAGCTACTAGTGCAAAGATGACAATAGAAACAATACTAATTGTAATTAACCATAATATTGTGGAGTTTAGATTTTATGACTTAAACATTTATGTAGAGCCAGAGGTCATTTTAAATGTTTCTTTTTGTTACCTTAGTTTACTATGAGGTGGATATTATTGTAATCTATGTTTTTTAAACAATGAAATTTAAACACTGAGATTTTAAATAAATCTATAAAAGCATACCACAAACAACCTGTGAAACCTGCTTTTGTACCCAGCATGGGGTCTTTGTAATCTCTGCTTTCCACAGTGTATGTGATGGTTGTTTTGGTATAATTTGTATCCCATCTTTCATTTTCCACATAATTGAATCTTACTTCTTATAGGAAACCTATTTCATCGGATTTATGTGAATACAGTTTTACCAGCAATTTATACCATAGGGCTAGACAACCAATATTTGCCTAATTTTTGACAGATGCACCCTGGGCAAAAGGGTCTCTCATCCTTTAAGACAGATACTTGTGAATGTCAGTCAGAAGATTTCCACCAATTTTCCTGGCTTTATGAAAGTGTCAAATACAGAACAGAAAGAAAGAAAAATGTGCAAACAAAAACAGAATTTATAAATGGACAGAAGAAAACATGAGCCAAAATACCAAATTTTCGTTCTCTAGATCCTGGTGTACCTACAGTCAGATGAGGCCATGGTACTGTTTCATGAATAATGAATAACCCAATTTAGCTTAAGCTTAAAGGACAACTTAAAATCATCAAACTTTCCATTTACAAATGAGGAGGAAAGCTAAGGAAGGTTAACTTTAGCTTCACTTTCACTTCAGTTTCCTGAAGGGAGGAGTTGTGTGTTTGATGTAATTGCACATGAAGGCACACGAAAATATATGTTGATGAAGGAAGAAAAGATGGGGTGCAATGCTAATAATTACAGGCATTGTAATGGGCAAAGTGGGACCCATACCTCCAGAGAAGTTGTTGATGTTTGATTAGGATGCATTTACCCTGTACTTGAGTACATTCACATTGAATATTTTTTATCATTATCATCATATTTTTTTAAAATATTGAAAGAAACTAAGATATACTAAGGGAAATCTTGATGACTATTGACAAATATATACATCCATGTAACTGATGCCTCTATTATGACACCGAACATCCCCTCATGGAAGAATTTTTTTACATCTTTTCCCAGTTGATTCCTATCACCAGTCATCTCTTCTGAATTCTATCAGGGGTTAGTTTGGATTGCCTAAAATATCATGCAGTGGGTAGGAATGTAAATTAGTACAGGCAGTATGGAAAGTAGCATGGAGATGGCTTAAAAAACTAAAAATAGAATGACCGTACAATCTAACAATCCCTCTACTGAATATTTATCCAGAGATAAGGAGTAAATATGTCAAAGGATAGGTGCACTCCCATAATTATTGCAGCACCATCCACAATAGCAAAGGAATGGGAATCAACGTAAGTGTCAATCAATGGATAAGTGGGTAAAGAAAATGTGTTATATACACACACAATTAAATACTATTCATCCATAAAAATGTATACAATCGTGTCATTTACAGTGACACAGATGGAACTATATATATGGAGGTTGAGTGAAATAAGTCAGGCACAGAAAGACAAATATTGAATGTTCTCACTCATATGTGGGAGCCGAAAAAGTTGATCACATGGAGGTAGACAGTGGAATAATATTAGAGACTTGGAAGGATGTGTGGGTGGAAAAGGAGGGATGTAGAGAGGTTGGTTAATGGGTACAAACAGTTAGATAGCAGAAATTATTTCTAATCTTTGATAGTGGACATTGTATTATATTTTTCAAAATAGCTAGAATTGAGGCCCTGAAATGTTCTCAAGACATAAAAATGATACTCAGGTGATGGATACTTTAAACACCTCAATCTGATTATCACACATTCTATGCATGTAATAAAATTTCATATATGTCCCATAAATATATACAAACATAGTGTATCAAAAAATAACAAAGTCAAGTGCTGCAGTTAAACAACTTCATTTTTCAATTTTCATGCAAATAGGATCATACGATATAAACTCTTGTGTCTGACTTCTTTCTATCTAAACACTGTTAATATCCTCTTTCACAAAAAAGGAAAGTAAGATAAGGAGAATAAATAATTAGCGACTAATCATTACTAGGCGAAGGTCATCCAGACAGTAGATATCAGAGCTCAGATCCAAACTTAGCAGCTTTGTTCCAAAGTCCATGCTCCCAAGAGACAGGTTTAATGTCCACTTGTTTGAATTCCATGTATTTAAATTTAATAGCTAAATGCATTATCAAAGGTTAAGGATTTGAATTTTATTATAGAATATGTTTATTATTATAAAAATTATCTAACTAATATTAAATCACAGTGATTTCCTTACGTTACTCTAGCATATTTTATACACACAAAGGAAAGAGAACCAAAGCAATCATTTAGAAATTTAAACCATAAAAATTTGCTTTGATTGAATTATTTTACTGTTTTAACAATTGTTTTTACCAAAGTGTTTATAATTAATCTCTAAATATTCAATTTCCATTTCACCCTGTATATGTAGACCTAGCTTTAATGGGGACAAAATATTACAAA
Source organism: Pan troglodytes (assembly GCF_028858775.2). NCBI lineage: Eukaryota > Metazoa > Chordata > Mammalia > Primates > Hominidae > Pan > Pan troglodytes. The sequence continues at coordinate 162,901,308 of NC_072401.2, read as the reverse complement.
CAAAAAGAGGTAAAATATATGTATAGATATATATACACACACACACATATATATATCTCATATGTTAAAGATAAATTTACAATTACATAATAGGGTCGTTAGTTTAACTGGTTCTGACTGAAGCATTGATATAATGGAATTATTAAACAACATTTTGCATTAAAAACAATATTGTAGCAGGATTTTTTTTAAAAAGACTGTTATTAGTTGATGCTGTGAGAATCAAGAAAGCTATGTACAGAGGTTTTTTCTTATTGAATTATTTGAGTGAAATTATTTAGTGAAAATTTGGCATAATGATGCCATAAAATATTGTCTGAGAAAGAATTGCTGCAAACTCCTTATGAGTTCCCAAATGGAACAACATTCTTTATTGAAATTTAAAGCCTCTCATTAAGAACTCAGAAGAAAATTATTGACACACTGTGGGATTTTCCAGGGTGAATAGAAAATTAACTGTTTTTCTTCAACATCATATAAAAAAGACGTATATAATGAAACAGATGTGAATGGGATAATAATGCACAAAGCTGCTTTTTAGGGGACTAATTATTCCTCTCTCAATATTTTTAGGCCCTTTAACTGCTCCTATTATGGTCATTGTTAATCATATATAGGCTCATTTTGATAATATTTTCCAGGCATAAGCATAAAAAGCTATGTCCTCCCAAAGAATAACTTAAATTTCTGTTACCTCCTCCACAACTTGCCCTCCCACTTCCTCTTTCCTGACCCTGGTGTGCTAAAATGGCATTTAAATTGGTAAAGTAATGAGCTTTATATAAGACACATATAAATCAATTGGCAGAGATAGATTTTATTTTTATATTAGCTGTAATATAGAGAAGAATGTGATTTGTCCTTTGTCAAAAGAATTACCTGGGCCAAGCGCGATGGCTCACGCCTGTAATCTCAGCACTTTGGGAGGCCGAGGTGGGTGGATCACGAGGTCAGTAGATCGAGACCATCCTGGCTAACATGGTGAAACCTCGTCTCTACTAAAAATACAAAAAATTAGCCGGGCGTGGTGGCGGGTGCCTGTAGTCCCAGCTACTCGGGAGGCTGAGGCAGGAGAATGGCGTGTACTCAGGAGGCGGAGCTTGCAGTGAGCCGAGATCGCGCCACTGCACTCCAACCTGGGCGACACAGCAAGACTCTGTCTCAAAAAAAAAAAAAAAAAAAAAAAAAAGAATCACCTGAACCCACCTTCAAAGGGGTGAAAATTGTTCTTTGGAGGTCAGTATATCTAAGATGCTACAATGGTTTGTGGCTTTCCAAAGGACCACAGTATATAAACAGATACACAATGAATTTGTGGTTTTAACATTTTATAGTAGCTGCTGGACAATTAGGGGTAAAAAGTCTAAAAATGCTCTGTCTGGGAGTTGTGATAAACAGAATAGTTATGAAACACGGAAATAATAAAAGTATATGAAATATAGCAGTGTTGATTTCAGTAATTGTGGCCACATGTATTTTCTTGTGAATGCAGTAACAAATAATAGATTGCTTGTTATGGGGGGTGAAGGGGAAATTATCAAACTCTAGTTTTTTAAGTTACTGGACCATAGGCAAATTAAATACATATTTGCCAATACTTTCTTAATTTGCAATGACACACCACTCCTTATATTTGAATGAATATACTTAAAATTCTTTTTGTTAGAATTTACTTATGAGCCAATTAAGAGGCCATAAAGGGAAAACTCTTAACCTATGCCATTACCTTGGTCATAGGTAGGTGTGGAAAATGCTGGATGAATAAGAAGTTTGAAATAACTCTCACAACCAAGGGCAGTTGTTTTATGTTTGTTTTACTATTTTTTTTAGATATAGAATTATCCCAAGAAATGTTAATTTTAGGCAGAGATATTGGTAATTCTTGGCTATCAGAAGGTGAAATATGACCATACCTCTCTCAAATTTTAAGAAGGAAGTGTCAAAAAAATACAGACATAAACAGGCGAGGAAGACTTTATTCAAGACTATTGCAATAGGCAACAGAGGTTGAACTCAACTTCTTGAAACATAAACTGGGAAATTGGGGTCCTATGTCCTTCCTGATTACATTTGAACAGGATGGCGCTTAACTCATTGAGCAAGACATCCCTGGGTTATAAAACTGGCAAGAGGCTGGGAGGAAATTCACATCTCAAAAAGGCAGAGAAAAAGTTTACGAATATGTTTTGTAAATTAAATGCCCTAGGGAAATGGAGGTCAGGGGCTCATCGTCAGGAACAAATCTACCCAAAGTATAGTCTAATTGAGGGGAACATCAAGCTTTTCTAAGTAAGTATAAGACTATTCATGATCAGGATTTACCATATGATTAAATCAGGCGTTCTCAGGGATGGGGTTATATTATCAGAAATAAAAAGATTAAAGTTAAATATATGTGGTTTTCACTCTCTTTTGGGGATCGAGTTTGTTGGTTAATTTGTTCCAATATGCCATTGAGGTAAAATAAGTTCAAAGATTTTTCTCTTTTGGGTTTTTGCCCTTTGTTTTGTTTACTTGTTTTTATTTGCCTGATTTTTCTGCATATCCTGATTGACTTCCAAACCCTACTTTGGGACCTCAAAATAAATACATTTTTCTCTGTTGTGTAAAATTTTAGATTCATTAATTTTTGTTTACTTCACTCTGCCTGTCAGATGATAACTTCCGTATATCTAAGATTTGTCAAGAACCTTGCAAAATGCCATTAGGCAGCATAGAATCCCAGCAGTCTAGTACTACTAAAGATCTTTTATGAGGAAAAAATGTAAAATAAGTTTATAAGAATATCACAATGAAGATTTGCAATGAACATGAGCATAAAAGTGTCCCAGAAGTCCTTCAGTTAATACAAAAAAACAAATTTTTGAAATGGGATTATAGGACCACTTGGTTGGGGTCTTAATAGATGTGCATTTGGTATTTATGGTTTCTTTGAGATACATTTTTCTGTTTACATGGTAAATACCATAGTATGCTACATTTCTACTGAGAAAGTTTGGAGCGAATATTCTGGATTTTCCTTTTTTTTTTTGACGTAATAGTAGATAAAAGGAAATGTACTTTCTTTTATAAAAATAATCACAGATTTTCTGGTGGATTCAGTGTGGAGTTCTTGCTTGTCACTTATCTTTGGATGCCAAGAATCACACATCTCCAAGTCACTTCCCTCTTTAATAGTCTCACGTCATATTCTAAAAAACATTTTGTCACATTTCGGCCCTGGATATCCTGAAGTTGTGGGATTCGCGGGGCTGTCACTTCAACTATTTTCCCTAATCTTTTTGGAGTCATCACATTGGTAGATTGAGAGGGGCGAAGCTGGGAGGAGAGCCACTCTTTGTAGTCTAGTTTGGAGCACTGCTGGGGAATTTGAGCTTGGAATCAGGGCACATGTTCTGGAGGAAATGGAGTGGATCAACAAGGTCGTCCTCTGCTTCCTTTGCTCTTTTAGCTTCAGTCTCCACCAAGTTAAATCTGCAAAATCTCCTAGAGTTCTCCGCAAGAACATGAATGGCTCTTGCTAGCTACAACACGTCTGGAAAATATAGATGCGTAAAATCTTTCCTTGTCAGCAATCCATCTTTTCTTTGTCTAGCTTAAAGCCAAGAATCCATAAAGAGCAAATATGTTTTCCTTCCTTTCTTAATCACACAAAAGTTTTTTGATCCTAGATGAATGCCGTACAGGTTCTGATGTTCTTTTAAAAAGGGGGGAAAATGAATGTTAGTGCATCCTAATTCTAATAGCTTCTCAGGTTGGCATTATTTTAAATAGACTATCTTAGTGTGAAAAATTTCTTTTAAATGCATCAAATTGAAATTGTACCTGAATATCTGCAGCCGCAGATGATCCAAAAAAACACACCCTTAACATACATACTTCCTGTTATTTTCAAAAGTGTCCGAAGTCACCTGCATGGTTTCTAGAATCACAGGGTAATATTTCTGAAAGTACTCATATCTTTCTCAGTCCATTTATGGAGCATAGTGGAAATCTATAAAGTAAACCATTAATTAGTAATAATTCCTTTGGTTCCTTGAGCATATCTTGTGTGTCCTTGTATTTATGGAGAATGTTTGCCCATTACAAATCGCCACTTTGCCACCTCCCACCATGAGCTTCCCACCATGCCCGTTTTTCCATTACTCTCTTCGCGTCTTTTCCCATTCTAACAAACCTTAATCCCTATCTAGGGAAATCTTTACTTCCATCTGCATTGCTTTGGGATTATGTAATTTACATTTGCTGTGTCCACAGCCTTTAAGTAAAGCCACAGATTATCAGACTGGGCTTTTTAAATATTGAGTTGGTTCCACTCTTCCACAGCCCACATCCTAAAGTGAGAAATAGTACTTTTCCTTGTGATGTCGCATTCAACTTTTTGAAGACTCGAAATGACTGTATTGAAAGCACAGAGATTTTTCTCTCTTGTAAGGAAGATAAACAGAATGCAAGGAAAACGGACGGTTATTGTTCCCTTACCACTGACACAATAGGGACTTATCACATTATGAACTTAGTGATAGGTAAGCTTAGAAAGGGAAATCCCTTTGCTGAGCTGCAATTTAATGGAAATGGCTCAGAGCTGGTAGGGGAATTTAATCCTAATGCTGGGTGGGATGTATTGGCTCCAGCTAGCATACCAAGGCATCTACCAGCCAATTTAACATGTTTTGTGATATCTAGCAGGGGTTTCTTAAGTGGGTGTGGTTCAGCGAAGTGCCGGGTTGGTGTGGTGGGAGATATCTCTCCTGGGTGTGTGCAACAAAGCAACACATTTTCTACAGAGAATTTAAGAACCAAGTAAAATCAACTGACAATTGGTAGGCTTTACAATATAAACATGAACCGGCAATTTCAAATAAAGTTAGTAATAAAATATTCCTCAATAAAAATTATACTGATCTGAGTTTCAAAGAATTTATGTGCTTCATACTGAATATATATATGTGTGTGTGTGTGTGTGTGCGCAAGCGTGTGCGTGTGTGCAAGTGTGTGCGTGTGGGCAAGCGTGTGCGTGTGTGGTTTTCAAATTAGCACATATTTTATTATCTATACCTTAACAAACATCGTATTCTATATGTATATTCTACAAGAAAGTTAATCTGGAAAACTCACAGTTATATAGTTAGTACCTAAATCATACAAATTCACCTTTTAAAAGAGTATATGTAGTAAATTAATCAAATTCCTGTTTGTTTTGGCTCACTTAAGGCTGTTTTGTCTCCAACCCTTATTGTGATACATTTTCCTACACTTAAACAGTAGATTTGAAATAAGCAATAATAGTACAATGAGTACAAAGACAAGGAAAGAGAAGACCTATTATTTCAATTCCATTATTTTATGTGATCATGTAGAATTTGTGTTTGAAATTTAAAATCAGGAATCAGATTGTGAATTATGAAGTATAATGTTTTTGTTTGGTAAGTGCACATTTTAGATCATATATGAATTTTTTTTGGTTCATGTTATCTATTACACACAAGGTGCATTAAGAAAAGACCCACTATGTGACACCAACATGCTGTATATGTCATTCAGGTGGTGATGACTACCTTATGCATCCTGGTACCATGAACCTCTAATGCAAGGGAGATTCAATGGCTCTGTGGAGAAATACTCAGCTCCTTAATCAGCAAAACTGAGGAGTATAAATCTCCAAGTTGATATAATTTAGCAAATCTGAAGACATTTCAATCTACATCTTTTACAGTCATGCTATCTCATCCAGAGAAATGTGTTTGGATCTGAGACATAACCTTGTTATTTTCATCTTCTTTTTTCTGAATCAAAATGACTTTTACCCAGAACCAGTGCATTCAGCACTATTACTGCTCAATCTAGTACAGTTTAATTTGTTGGCATCATTTCATTAAATTTATTGAGTTTGATGTAAAATACTTCTGGAATATTTTACATGGTTTTCTTTTTAAATGCTGCCCCAGATTTCAGAAAGACCAGGAAAACACTCCCCAAAATGCCCATAACATCTAAAAGGGTAGAAATGTGTGTCCTACTATGAAAAGAAATAACTCACATCTGCATAACTAGGCACATCTGAGAGCTCAATGGATGGGCAGAATGTTTCTTTGGATCTCCCACTGAGTTTCTACTAAGTATGCCTTGGATGAACATTAGCAATTTCCACTTATCTGATTTTCTTCTCAAATTACAAACCTTTAAATCCTCAGTTGTTTTTGTTTGTTTGTTTTTGTTTCTCTAGATATCCCTTAGGATTTAAGCTTTAAGATAATCTCTTCTATTTACATTTACTTTTGTAGAGCTATAAGAAAAGAATATTTAACTCCTTCAGCTTCCTTTTTCAATATTCATAATTGGATTTCCTTTGCCCTACAAATTCAGTGTAATGTAATGTTTGGCATCATTTATTTCACCCTTTCTTATCTCTAAGATCAATTGGCATTACTATCCTTGGACCTACGCTCTATAGTCATCCTTTTTTTGTAGTTACTTTGCGAGAGTAACCTATTTTTATTTCCCTCACCCACTCCCATACATTCCAGCATGGCAAGATGTGTATCTATCATTTATGTATGTATGTATGTATGTATCTATCTATCTATCCATCTAGCTTACATAAATGTATGTGTGTGCGTGTGTGTGTGTGTGTGTGTGTGTGTGTACAATCTTGTCTCAGGAAGGACATCAATCCACATTGAAGCCCCATTTCATTAAAGAAAAAGTTTTACCAGTGTGTATTTTTATAGCAATCTTTGCTTCTTTCACCCTCCTCCCCCTTCATCAACTTATTTATATCTATTTAATGTATACTAAATATAATATTTTATAAAATAAAATAGAGGATTCTTTAAAGGGACAGAACTAATAGGATAGACAAATATATGAAAGAGGGTTTATTAGGCAAATTGATACAGAATCACAAGGTGAAGCCCCTTAATATGCCATCTGCAAGCTTAGGAGCCAGGAAGCCAGTCCAAGCTCCAAAACCTCAAAAACAGGGAAACTGATAGTGCTGTCTTCAGTCTGTGGCTGAAGGCCTGAGAGCCCCTGGCAAGTTACTGGTATAAGTCCAAGAGTTCAAAGCTGATGAGCTTGGAGTCTGCTGTTCTAGGGCAGGAAGCATCCAGAACGAGAGACAGATTAGCAAAATCACGTCTTACATGGTGGCATGCCAGAGAGAGTGTGCAGTGGAACTCCCATTTATAAAACCATAACATCTCAGGAGACTTATTCACTACCATGAGAACAGTACGGGGAAAACTGCTCCCATGATTCAATTATCTCTACCTTGCCTCACCCTTGACACAAGGAGATTATTACAATTCAAGGTGAGATTTGGGTGGGGACACAGCCAAACCATATCACTTGTATTTATTTAATACATTATTCTCAGCTAAGTTATAGATGCCACAATGGAAGGGAGCATGTCTGTCTTGTTTAGTGCTTTATCCCCAGAACTTCACACAGTGCCTGCCTTACAGCAGAATCTCAATACTTTGTGAATTAATGAATAACTAATGGAAGGAATGAATATCTTTTTATTCGTCCAAGTGGCTAGCCTACCCAAATAAGGTTAAAAAACCACAAGGTAGGCTGGGGCCAATTGCTCACGCCTGCAATCCCAGCACTTTGGGAGGCTGAGGTGGGTGGATCACGAGGTCAGGGGTTCAAGACCATCCTGGGCAATACGGTGAAACCCTGTCTCTATTAAAAATACAAAAATTAGCTGGGTATGGTGGCATGTACCTGCAGTCCCAGCTACTCGGGAGGCTGAGGAAGGAGAATTGCTTGAACTCAGGAGGTGGGGGTTGCAGTGAGCTGAGACTGCACCACTACACTCCAGCCTGGGGGACAGACAGAGTGGGACTCCATCTCAAAAAAGAACAAAAAAACCAAATCAAACCAAAACATAACAAAACAAAAACAAGGTATTGCTACAGCTGTGTGACAATTGAAGCTCATAAATCTTAGTATCCATTTCTTTGTTTCTAGAGAATGAGGATATTTTACATTGGATTCCTATGTGATTATATTATGGGTAGTCTTCTTTGTAAGTAAATCTAAGGAAAAGAGATCTAACATTTATTTTGAGCTTGTTATTTATTTTTTGAGACAGGATCTCACTTTGTTACCTTAGGCTGAAGCACAGTGGTGCAACCATGGCTCACTGCAGCCTCGAGCCAATGGGCTCAAGCAATCCTCTCACCTCAGCCTCCTGAGTAGCAAGGATACAGGCATGCACCACCACATCTGGCTATTTTTTGTTTGTTTGTTTTGTATTTTTTGTAGAGACAAGGTTTCACCATGTTGCCCAGGCTGGTCTGGAACTCCAGAGCTCAAGCTCTGCCTGGGCCTCCCAAGCTACTGGAATTATAGGGATGAACCACCACTCCCGGCCTTGAGCTTGTTACTTGCAAGTAACTATTTAAGGACATGTAGAATACATTATTTAATTTGATTAAATTATAGCTTTAGGAAATAACCACTATTATTCTCTTATTGCAAATGATGGAACTGAGACTGAGACTGAACATATAAATTTAAAAAATGTCCATGATTTTTCTTCATCAATGTTGAAACAACATTTTTCTGGGTCCTACTAGGTGCAGGCTATACCAAGAAAACACTGTTGAAGTCTAAGAGGTGAAGTGTGGACGATAAAAGAAACCCTATGCATGCTTCAGCCACAGCAATTGATACACATTTTGAGTTTCCAAGTGAAAATACATTGGAAGAAAGTGATAGATAGCTTTAAAATATGTACATGATTGTACCACGGTATTTTATCTCCCCACATCAGTGCTCAACATTTTGGACTTAATTTTCAAACCATTCAATTTTTCCTGAGTAAATTTTCTGTCCCTAGATTAATCCCATTCATACACTAAGACCTTGAAAAAGAAAAAAAGAGGAGACATGAAAAGGTCTGTGTGTGCGATAGACCCCAGATGCTTCAAAAAATTATCCCTGAACTTCAAAAAATATACTCAAAGACACTAATATCTTTTGATTGCTGGTTCAGTTATTCACTTCTTTTCTATGTTAATAACAAAATCAACAACAACAAAAGAAACAGGAAAAAAGGCCTGATAGAGGAAGATTTCTGAGCACATAGGCATTTGAATAAAAATCTTCCTAAGTGATGAATTTTACTGCTGTGTGTTTCTAAAATGAAGCAGTACTGATGCATTTGTGCCATTCATTTCCATACAATTTGTAAAGTTATTACCTATTTGGAATATTACCCACTTTTTTCATGTACAACATAAAAATTTATGATGGATACCCTTTAAATGTGTATCTAAAAGTATGCATTACAATAAAGTATGATTTGTGATGGGAATAAGCATTGTGTCTTAATTTTTAATTACCTTTCTCTTGTAGATGAACTCAGGAAAATATCAAAGTAAAATTTGTCTTATCACAGTAGAATACACTGGGATAACTAGCATACTATATTCAACACTCCCTAGATTAATAATCAGAGTTATTTTTCTACTAAATAACCACATAGGCTTGAGATCAGTCTTTTTTTTTTATGGAGACGATTATTGAATTACACAGTCTATATTCTCTTTGTCATTATTCCATGATATAGTATTCCACAAGACAAAAATATTTCTAGGGATTTACATATGCCCGTTGAGTTCTGAGAGATTCTTTTATGTATTTTCTATAGTTTTAGATGACAATTATGTTCATATTTTCTAGGACACTAAATGATTCATAACTCTACTATCCTAAGATATTTTATTTTATGTCATAAAATGTGAAGTGGTGCAAAATAAAACTAAGCAGGATAGTCATCTTATGAAAATGAACCTTTCCACTTAAGTTTAGGAGTTACAACTTTTTGAATCATGTGCCACGTCAGCAAGTTTGCAAAGAAATAAAGTTCAGAAAATATGTAGAAAACACAATACACAGGAGAGAGCAGAATGTTAAATATATTTGTTTATTTTATTATGTAGTATGTTTATGATAAAAAGTCAGTGGTGAATTGTGTAAGGATAATCATACACTACAGTAGAACAAGTGTAGTCCTGTCATTGGTCATTGCCTATCCACAAGGCTCTGAAGCATGATTCAACATGCCATCTTCTAGCTGGTGTCACAAGTCATCCTCTCAGAGAGTGCTGTTTTTGCTTCCTTTTTCAGATGCAGAAAATCTCCCCAAAGTAATGAGGTTTCATAGTACTCTCAGGAGAATACTGAACTGCCACACCATATTTCATGTATATGACAAACCCAATTGATGGTAGTGGAGAAGATGGGAATTAAAATTACACCAACTTCTTGATTCTGTAGATGCAATGGCCAGTCACCAGGGGTGCCACTTATGAGATGCTTGCAGATTGAAAGTAGCAAACATAAAGTAGGTTTAGGGTCCCAAGCTAGCTAGCTCTGCGTACGGGTTGGATACAATTTTCAAGAAGAAAATTTCATTTTATTTGCAGCAGATAAAACACTAATCCATGGTAAAAGCAGAGAAACTTCATTAGAAAAATTGTGGCTAGAGAACTACGGTTCTCTACGTTGGTTCTATCCAACCACGGTTGGATATCATTAGGTAGTTTAGGGACAGTAATTTATTTGGGTCCCCAGGTCACTGAGGAATGTTGGAGCAGACAAATAAATGACCGATAACCTCTTTTTTTCTTTTTAAATACAAACAAACAAACAAACAAACACAAAACCAGATTAAAAATACAAATGAAGCACTGTGCTTAATGTTTGCATCACTGTGTAAATTTTAAACATTAAAATAACATTCATTTAAGCATTTTTAATTATTTAAAATTATCAGGCTGGGCACAGTGGCTCACACTTGTAATCCCAGCACTTTGGGAGGTCAAGGCAGGTGGATCACCTGAGGTCAGGAGTTTGAGACAAGCCTGGCCAACCTGGTGAAAAGCCATCTCTACCAAAAACACAAAATTAGCTGGGCATGGTAGCGCACACCTATAATCCCAGCTACTCAGGAGGCTGAGGAAGGAGAATTGCTTGAACCCAGGAGGCAGAGGTTGCAGTGAGTAGAGATCATGCCATTGCACTTCAGCCCGGGTGACCAGAGCAAAACTCCATCTCAAAAACAAACAGATAAACAAATAAACAAATAATAAAATCATCACATAGGGAATAAAAATGAGATATTTTCATCATATAACCCAGAATTGACCAATTATCATGCGATAAGTGCATGTCAAAAACAATGTGCATATTCATTACACAGCATTTTATATTTTTTTAACACACATGAAATTGGAAAGGAGATTAGAAGGGAGAACAACAGTTTCCTCTACTTTTTTCTATCTTTCTTCAGTAACATCCTATTTGTTCAATTCATATGCAGTATTTCTCATGATTTTCATGCTTCTAATTCTTGATTTATTAGTATTAGACAGGATCTATTGATTTCAACAAAAGGTGGTAATTTATCTTAGTAACATTACTCTGTTGATCCCCATTTTTTTCACCCAATGTGGAAGAATTATATAATTTTCAAATCCACAGTGGTTTTTTAACTAAAATATATACTTTAGACAACTTTAAACATTATCTATTGATTTATCATTGCCTTTTAAGAAGATGATACAAGTACTTATGTTCTTTTTGTATTGAACTTATTTGAGCTTTAGGTTTACTCTCATTTTTTCAACATTGAAAACAATTGTATTTTCTATTTTTAGGTACAATTAAGTCTCATGTTGCTTTGTCTGTTATTAATACCAAATATTACACATTCAACACAGAGATTTTTCTTCCAAGTGTGATGGTGTGACAGTAGGTTAGATCTTCTATTGTAAACAACTGAGAAAATAGAAAAATATATAAGGCAACAATTATAAATTGGAAAGTAAGCAATATACAACAGCAGATTCTGAATGCATAGAAATGTATGAGGTGAGCTCCACAGTCATCTCTCTACCAGCACAAAACTTCCTAATGATGGCTCAGCAAGCTGGACTCCAAGCCGAATCATGATGGTTGACCTGAGATGAGTGAGAGATCAGAATTCATAAGTCTGCAAGCAGCTAAATTCTGTAGATGAGATCACTGTAATAGGAGGAATCCTTGCACAGGGGGTTTCCAGAAATGTGTGTGAGGTTTCCTCATAAATCTAAAGGTCAAGACTAGGTCTCACATACACAATGGAAGGCTACAGGGTTTACCATACAACAGTGACTATAAAGTTGAGAATCAAGCAGAGACACAGGAGATCGGACAGTGCTGGGAGACATTGGTAGTCAAGTTCACCCAAGTGAAGAAATCTCATTACACCTCCTTAATATCTTGTTCATGCAGTTGTACCGGAAAGACCATAGCTATGAGTAAGTGCCATGACCTAAAGGATGCCTACACTAGCCCTTCCCTAACATGGCTAAAATCAAGCATTGCCAGGTTCCACAAGACGGAGTTTGGTTAAATCCTACGAAATTAGAAGTGCTTGAGAAACACTTTGGACTTCTCAAAGATTCTTTGCAACAAACGTTAGTAAAGCTTACATAAACAAGGACTATTTGATCCTCAAATAATTAAACTCCTTACCAGAAGAAAATAAATGAACTTCAGAGGAAGTTAACAGAATCTGGAGTCTTTACAGTGTCTCCTCAAAAACATTCCATAAAAAATAGTTTTAAAAATTAGATATACAAAGAAACTCTGGACTGTGTGATTAGTAGTCAGTAAAACAAGCGTTCAATAGATATCAAATCAGCGATAACCTGTGTGTGAAATACAGCGACAAAATATTTAAAGTAGATATTATTTAGTTCAAAGAAGTAAGATAGGTTTTAAGACTATTTTCAAACTAGTGAAACAAAAGTAGACAAAAATAAGGGGATAATAAGTGCACATAGATGGAGTTTCATTAGAGAAATGAGATTTATAAAGAATAAAAATCTAAAACAAAAAACAATCACTGAGGGAAAATTTTCTGTGCTTCACAGTGCATTAGAGATTAGGGAAGAATCAGTGAACTTGATAACAAATCAATAGAAATTATACTATCTAAATAACAGAGGGAAATACATTTGAGACAAAGATACGCATAATAGCAATTGAGGAACAAAATAAAACAGTCTAGTATACATGTAACCACAGTTCTGGAAAGAGAAGGGTATGTGATTGGGGTAGAGCATTTCTGAGGAAACAGTGGAGAATAATTTCACAAATATGAAAGAAATAAAGGAACTTGAAAATTCAAATAAATTCAGCAGAAAAAAGTAGAAAATCTGAAAATATTCAGAGAAAAAAGAAATATTACATACAGAGAAACAATGATACAAAATTCTACCTACTCATCAGAAATAATAGAAGGCCAGGAAAATGGTATTTTGAAAGACTGTAAGCAAGCAAGGCACAAAAACAAAACTAGATTCTGTCTACCCAAGTTTCTATATAAATGGTAAAAATTCCTAAAAGCAACAGTGAAATAAAAATGTTTTCAGATGCGTGAAAACTGAGAGATTTGGTTGCCTGAAGACCCTTACAAGTAATCCAAAAGGCTGTTTTTTTATGCTGATGTTTTTTACGAACCTCAAACAGAAACATTGATCTACTGGGAGGAAAGAAAAGTGCCAATAAAGTCAATAAGTCAGTGTGTATAAAGGACTGTGGGATTTTTTGTTTTGTTTTTATGCCATTCTTAAGACATAATGGGTTAAAATGAAAATATTAACCAAAATTGATAATTATGAAGGGTGAAGCATGAAATAGAAAGGATGAAGTATGAAGAGCAAAGTCCAATAGTACAATGTTGACTCTAAATGTCCTTTCATCAATTAATAATACATTTTTTAGTCCTAAAATAACCAGTAAACATATCAAAGGAGGTACAGTTAACAATTATTTATTGAAAAGAAATAGCACATGAAATAATTATTGAATGTCAGCAGCATCCATGTTGGAGTAATTGGTACTCAAGTTTCCCCTCTTCCCTAAATAATGGAGAAACCGGACAAAATTTAAAATAAATTCAAAATTGGTTTTTAACTTGAGATCTTATTTGTTTTTCACCTGGAGTCTTATTATTTCTGCTTGTCACTTTCTTGTTTATAGAAATGAAAGAACTGTTCTTGAACAGGGATTCTCAAGTGCAATTATACAGATTGGCTATGTTGAAATTATCTGAGGAATTTGTTTTTTTATTATATTCGAAATACATATTTCTGGCCTCCCAAGGAGTCTTACTGAATAAGAACTTCTAGAGACCAGAATATTCTAATGTGTAACCAGGCATGGAAACTACAAATCTAAATGACCTTCAGTCTCTCTTAAAGCTTTTACATCTGACTTACTGAATAACAATTAATTTTAAACTCATATATTTGCAGTTTTATTTCCAGTAATAACACATCTTTAAGGATTTTTTTACTACTTATGAACATGTCATTACAGCATCATTTAAATAGGCTTACTTATGAATTTAGATATCTAATGACCTTTTCAATGAAATGTTTCATCTTAATACCCCTTCACTATAAATGTCTCATTAAAGGGAGAATACTCCCAGGAGCTTATAGAAGCCATGAATTTACAGGGTCAGAACTACAAATGATAAATTGTAGCAGTTTGAGTG